>NC_090282.1:14225624-14529731 GCF_037392515.1 Haliotis asinina | reverse complement strand
ACAAGCAGCCACACATACACTGGCAAGCACATCATCATATAAGCATGATATTCTCAAGTGAGACGCTAACCTCACCCTCGGACATTTAGCATAATAATTTATCTGTTCATATGAGGCTTTTCTTGAGGAATGTTTATCACATGCAAATTATATTCCATCAGTGCCTCTTAAAGCACCAACTGTTTTAAGTCTATATCAATCTAATTCAATCTAAAAACTCTATTTTCATAGAAGGCTACACATAGTTCTGACGTAAACTGTTCTTACACTGTAGTGAAATGTTGATTTAGACAGAAATACGACACTTCTGACTGAGCGAGTTACAGCAACATACTTGGAACATGAAGGTGAGGAACACTAGACATGGGTTAACAGGTTGCATGCTGAACCCATGTGGGGTATGATCACTGCCTAAAGTGGACTGAGAATACCCACAACAAATCATATAGATCACACTGTAAAAGCATGGCTTTTGAACTAACTGGATAATTTAGAGTGAATTTCACACAAAACAGTATCACAAGTCGAGCGCTCTATCAAAATGTCAGGAGACTTGCTATTTCACACAAAATAGTGTCCTCAATTCATCAAACTGAACATAAACCTCAACAAGTTATCTCCCCTTGCATACCTGCTATCACTTGATCTTGGTTAGTGAAAACAACAACCTACCCAAAGAGAATACTGCATGATCCACACACAAACACTCCAGATATGAACACAAATTTAGGTCCTAATCTGGTTAACTGAAAAACAAAAACACAAATAATTAAAGCATGGATAAGCTTTGATGAATTGTTTGTCTTGCATACAGTTGAACAAACATTTCTTAAAGTGAAGATGCATTACAACAAAACAATATCACAATATGCTAATGTCCGTTCTTAACCACTAAAGACTGCAGTGAAGACTGTTTGTTTATACTGAAAATATTAAATAAACTTAAAACGACAGAGATTAAAATTTAAATTTAATTGTAATTTACAATTCAAATTCTTAAACCAATCTTTCACTGAATTCCAGATTTCCATTTCCAATATAATAGATTGGTACAAAATAGTACTCGAAAGAAGGAAAAACAATACCTGATTCTTTTGTATTGCTTCAGATAATGTTAAGACGGTACTATTACAATAATAGTATGAAACAAATTTGATTTCTAAATTATTTTAAGAGGGATATGTTACCTTCTAATATGATGTAAATAATTAGATATGTCATTAGTATCAAGAGAGGTTTTGATCATAGATGTGAAAAACACCTGCCAAGAGTTATTTCCCTTTGATCAGTAATGCATCTTGTAATGCAATCAGAAGTCACATATGAAACTCCCAAAAATTTCAGCCAGACCGCAGGGCTGGGTTGACATAAAATTTGGCAGCCCCGCCCAGAACTTACCTGCCCATGACAACTCTAATTTATTTAGTGTAATTAAATCAAAGCTTTTAAAATAATGCAACTATCAGGCAGGTGAATTTGATAATCTGGCTGTCCGTCTTGAAAATAACATGTCACAGGTGGCCAGGCAGGCAGGTGTTTTGAACACTCATACAATCAACCTACTTCAGAATAACCTTCCATCAGAACATGTACATACCACTACACATCATATCAACTACTGCCAATAGTCGTTACACATTTGCATATCCTATACAATTATGTAAAGTATAAACTTCTTCACACAAAACATAAGGGAGATTAACTGTAGGAAACTGTTGTTTCAGGACAACGAAAACATACATATGAATTTCTCAAGGAGAGGCCTATTCCCTAGTCACTCAGCTTCAATTTCATACTTTTTCTCCTAATTGAATCAGACTAGTTATGTAAAGGTGGACTTTTATACACTTAGTAATATTCCAACTATATGGCGGTGGTCTGTAAAGTCTGGACCAGACAATCCAGTGATCAACAGCATGGGAACAGATGACATGTGTCAACCAAGTCTGCTAGCTTGACCACCTGTTAGTTGCCTCTTATGACAAGCGTAGTTGCCTTTTATGGCAACCATTGGTTGCTAAAGGCCTATTCTACCCCATACTTTCATGGGTCTCATGAGAAATGATCGGTAAACATTCACACAGAAGTATTATTACTTAAACATGTGAAGATAAGCCTAGTGCATGAGGTAAATTATCAGTTATGTTAGTTCATGCAGACTGTGTGAAACAAAACACTTTATATCACATATTCTAGATTGCATTGTAGTTTTGAGTGGCCTTCACACGGAAAACAAAAATTTGACAACACGTTCAAAATTTTAAAAGTTGTCAAGTTGGTGTTTTCACATATCAAACAAATGTTGTCAAACTTTTGTGTCATTCGAGCACTTTATCTCCATCGGTGGTGTGGTCATGTGACATTATCATTGACTGCGATTGGTTGTTTCTGAAAAAAATGTTCTCATGTACTCATGTTTGACATCACAAAAAGTGCAAAAGATGGAAAAGTTAGTGAGACCAGAACAGAGACAGATCGTATTTGTCAACAGCTGTTGGTGGTGAGTTGTTGGAACCTCCTTACTCCCAGACCTAAGTTTGACAAATGTACGTTGTCTGACTTTAGCATGCTGTGTGAAGGCCACTAAAACAAACCGAAATATTTGTCATTATACAGTGTGGGAAAACAGTATATAAAAAACATGAATACACAATAGTGACGATATGAGAACAAAGCACCACTTACAAATGTTCCAAATACTGGTGATGATACAAATATGACAAATTCAAAGCAGCCAAAAATAAATCCAACAATAGTTTGAGATGCCCCCTTTGACGCAGCCTGCAACAAACAATACAATAAACATTTGAGATGCTCCCCATGCATGATCCTGCAAGAAACTACATGAGAAACATTACACAGAGCACATTAGTGACAGGCGGAACTACTAGAAATACCCAATCCTGATTGGTTACAAGCACAGACTTTGTAACATTCTGGTCACTAGACAAATTGGTAGTGAAAAAAGAACATACAAAAAACATTCAAGATTAATTTCATACTTCTCAAATCTGACTCTTTAGAAATTTGTGCAAAGTTCATTGAAATGATTCTGTCTGCCTTAATGTTTGTGGCACTCTATCCATATTTTTTGTGTGGTGAAGTTTCGATGTTGGCAAATGAAAAAATAGTTCTGCTTAGATTTGTTTTCCTTCTTTCCCTTTCAGCAAAATAATGGCATAAAGTCTTGCCTTTGAAAATTTATACCTACATCAACATATGGCAAGAACATTAGACTTCCATCACTTGAAAAGACTTAAAGAAGCAGGGACATGACAAATGGTTATTATTCAATTGTTGGATTCATATAGTAAGTTTTTTCTTGTGGAAAGCAAGTGAAAATAATTGTTCAAGGCATGCCCAGTGCAAATAGAAAAGGTTTCAGAAGGAGCTCTGAGTGCTGACTTAAATATGGTGACTTTAAAATGTTGTCAAATATTGTCTGCATAAATACTGAGGACAAATATGGGTCGGAACATATTTAGATAATACCGTAGTTAAACAGAGATAAACAGTGATATATGTTAGGCCCCACTATACACTCATTTATACAAGGATCAAAACATTGCTTAATTTGCTTGCCATGGCATGGCAGGGGTTAAAAAATATGAAGAGAAGCCACTGGCCACAGGGCAAGTGATTTCAGGAAAGTAACTTGTCCTGACTAATTTTCCACTTGCCCTGGTTTTATGACACAAAGCGCGATGTTAATGTTTACTGGACTATTTATCAAAGAGTGATAATTTCACTCTCTACTAGCTTTACTTTATCATAGTTGCAAACTTTAATAGCTTCATTATGAGCACATATGAAATTAAATCCAAGATTATTTGCAGTTTGAAACCATAAGTGGAAATTATCTAGTAGTCCACGGACAAGTAAGTTATTTGACTCGTCCCGGGCATCAGGCGATGGGATTTTTTAACCCCTGCATGGTAAACGTTGAAATGGCACAAATGAAATATTATCAAAGTGCCTTGGTGGCACAACTAAAATCATACAAATAGTACTCACCACTCAATTTTAAAATGAAAACAGATAAATCTGACAAACTGAAATAATTCAATCTTATTTTTACATCCCATCAAATTGTTTATGGGTTACACTCTAAATCTCACAGTTTTAAATGGATGTGGGCATTTTGAATGCGAGAGCACACACCAGGAAATACTGTTTCACATGTTGACATAGTTTGTGTGTTAGCATATGTGTCCAGGACAAATGATGCTATGACAGTTTTGGCCAGGTGTCAGCTGTACAGGTTAATTGAATGTTTATTGACTGGAAAACAATAATTTGGCATTGTTGTGATATTTTATGTGTGGCAACCTAAAAAATGATCACGCTTCTATCGCCACATACCAAATAATGGACAAGTAATAATGTATAGCTAGCTGGGTGATGCTGACTTCAAGGGGAGGTGACCCGTTTTGTTCTGAGGAAATGGGGAGTGGGTGGTTCTATCAATGGTTGAGGGCTTTCTTTCTCAACCATAACCAAGGAGGAGTGCTTTATTATACACACAAAGTGTCAATGATGGATAATTAGGTGAACATGCTATGTAGATACATAATAGTAACTGAAGCGCTAGTAAAATCAACTTAATGGCAGTAGGCCTATCTGTAAAAAGATAATTCGACCCTTGCATCCTTGTTGTCCTGGTGGACACGAGGTAGGGCGTCTGCTTACTAAGAACAAAAATGCGGATCAAATCCTGCTAGGGATAAAATGTGAACATTAATATTGAGCTTTGAATATTTTTCAATTGAATTCAAACACTAAGATACCATTTGAACTTAAATGTCCATGTTAATACAGATTTAGGAAAAAGTATAAACTGGGTAGAGTTCTTACTTACCATAAGTAAAACTGGCAAGTATGTCTTACAAAAAGTAAAACCGGGAAATAGGTCTTACTTAAAGAAAGTAAAACGTGGGAACAAATAAAACCTTCAAATGCAGTTATTCCGGGAAAAGAGGGCATGTCTAATATATAGTGACAATCAAAATGTAGATCTATATGCTCAGACACAGTACGAATTATACCAATTTTCACTGTACTTGGAAAGAAAATGTCCGAGTAAAAGCCCAGTAACAGGAATTCCTGTATTTAGGGCCAAGCAAAATTTCTTTCCTGATCTAAGCCTATGAGCTTAAATTTGGATTAAATTCTTGGGTGTTTAGAGTGTTTCCATACACACCAACTCTGATGCTCTAAATACTCTCTGTGTTAGATGTCAGTCAGTCCTCTCATAATAGTTCGTGTTTTGCACTGATTAGACTGCCAACTTTATCATCCGCATTCACATTTACTTAATCAAGGAAACATCTTCATAGCTGTCCATTTTTAATTTATAGACAAGTTTCCTGATAAGGCCAGACTAATTCTATTTCTTGTTCTATGGATTTTTGTCCTCAGAAAACCTAAAGGCAGGCAGGAAAAAAAATAAAAATAAAATTTCCAATCAATGTAATATTCCTTCTAAATACTCAAAATATTCTACTTTTGGCAATTTATGAAATGAATATGGGTAAAAAAAACCCCTAAAAAGTATTTCCTTGTGCGTTTACATTTTTAGCTGATAAAAACATTAGGATTTTATTTTTTGAGCGTGGGAAATCCATTTTTATTTTTTTTCTCATTCTTGAAAAAATATGGCAGGCGGATTCGTAAAACAGGAAATACAATTGGTCTGGTCTAAAAGAGTTTTAAAAAATTGATTCTTTTCTTCTTTATCAAAATACTGTGCATTTAAATTTAAGCCCCGGGTACTGTACTTAAATGTGGATAAAATATTTCATCCATAGAACAGTGATTTTCCTTATTTATATCGGGAGCTTAAACATGGGAGCTCCCGGCAAGATGTTTCAGTTTTAATACTGGATCAACTGAATAATGAAGTAAATTGATAAAATGAATACGCTGATCACTGTAAAAGGACCCAGTTTGTGAATAATTACAACAATCTGAGGAAACATAATTCTCGAATATCAGATCTATTATGTCATGATGAATATTGGTGAAGTTGATGTAAAACCTGGGGAAATCGTTTTGTTAAATCTAACATTGCAATTTTACTGCAGATATTATTATTCTGTGTATTGAAGCAGAGTTTCTCATTGATTATTGAATATATGAATCATGAACACATGCAACAAATTATTGCATTCTGACAAAAAAACCCAACAACATTGCATGGTTCTATTGTACAAGATCTGTTTTAGAAAGAAATTGTTACGGACAGTTAATATTTCTGTATTCCCTGCAAACTTTGTTTGGCCAGCGATATACACTGAAAACCACTACATGTTTATCATATAATTCTGTAACTTTCTGATAAAATATACAACCTGTTTAAGGAGATATGTGGGTATCTTTTCGGAAAAAACAGGTAATAACGAGACAGGACCTGACGTGGAACTATTGCATTAAAATCCCAAACTGTTAAAACCATCACTATACCACTGTGATTGGATTTTAACCTGAGTATCATTCACCTGTATTTGTTAATATGAAAATAATATTCCTGTACATAACTAGCACTCACCTCTTTTGGGAAGAATGGCGCAAGCAGAGAGAAACATGTGCATGCACAGAAGTTCACAAACGCTAATGTGAGAAATGTCAACTTCTTTTTATGATTCAATTTGTTAAATGAAAACTCGACTCTCTCATTGCTGTTTTCATCATGATCTGCATTCTTCTTTTCCACAATTGCAAGATTGCCTGAGTCAGTGAGTATGGGGGTCCTTTCATTCACTTGTAAATCCTTTTCCATGATTTATGAATCTACTGAAGACACCTGGAGAATTTCAGTTGAAGTATCAGACTCTTGAACTACCTTGATAAAATTCCAGATGCACCTGCAAAGATAATGGCATTTTATCAGTATCTTACATGTAGAATAATACTGTAAAACAACCAAAAAACTCTAAAACAAAAAGAATTAGAGGTCATGAACATTTGGGGTGGGGGGTGTAACACTTTTACGAAACGTTAAGGTTAGTCTTCACTACCTTAAGAAATCTTCAAAAAATGAAAACCCATCATCATCCTCCTCTCACAATATCAACAAGAATACATATTGATACAATGATTATTTCTTAGTGATGATAACTGGTCAGCGGTACAGATGTAGACTAGATGTTTTGGTAGCTATAGCTACTGATGTTTTCAGTTAATACATGCATTTCAGCTATTAAATGATCAAATATACTGAAAATATCCAGGGCCAAATAAAGCATCTCGTTACGTCCATCTATCTGGAAAGTATCCATCACATGCATAAACTTGGTGTGGACTGAAAGTGCAAACACTGCCCTGTTACATGTGGTGCAACTTAGACAGGTATTGCACCAGTCAAGTACAACACTATGTGCGACGCATTTATGGCAATGCCTGAAACGATACAAATTAAACTCACCTGACATGCCATTGTGAACAGTTGTATCTAGAAAAAATTTTCCTTCATTGTATTGCAGCTCTGGGCATGAGCAAAACTGTGTGACGTAATTATGGCATCACATGGACAGATACAAATTAAGAGTCACCGGACCAGTGCATGAACTAGTCATGGGACTGCTAACCCATGGCTAGCAAAAATCCAATCTTGCCTGTAAATCTCCATAGTCACTTGCCTGATTGGCTAGTGCAGTCACGATATGGCTGAAATATTGCCAAAGTGACTTTAAATTTTAACTCACTCACTGACTGGCTAGTGAAATTTCACGTGGTTCTATTGTAAATATATCAATCTCTCTGACTTGTTTAAGGAGAATTATCAATATCAGTAGGAGATTTCATATGGGCTTGAAAATGTTTCACCATAATGTTTGTTCCGGTTTGGAACCCTAAATGCTGAAGTCTACCTTAAAAATTGCTGAATACAAAGACAAAAGTACAAAAGTACTTGCCCTCAAACTGAAACTCGCTAGTTATCAGGACTGTATCCCAGGCCCCCCTAAGTAACTGAAGAAATTACAGCAAATTTGAAGGAATTGCATCTCAAATGTAAACAACCACAGCCCACTCGCGAAACATTTATGGCAATATCGACAGTGCACTAACGGAAGCAATGTCGGTAATATTTGAAACACACTTGGCCATCTTCGGAGATTTCTCGGCTCGGTTCGTGATTTGTCGGTCGCGTCCTGAAACTCACACATCTAAACATGGCATCACTGAAATGAGCACCTATCTTTGTGAGTTTTGTTTTTAGTTCCTACTACTTCATTTATATAATTATCCACCTTTGACCTTCCATGTTGAAGGCGTTTATGTATGAGGTGTTGTCGGAGCTATAGATTACTTTTTTAGGAAAAGATCGTCACTGCAGAAGAGTGTCATAAGTCATGTCCTGGAGGCTTCCGATGTTCAGACGTAAACAACCTCCGGGGGCATGACATATGACACTCCTCTGCAGTGATGATCTTTTCTTGAAAAAACAATTTAAAGTCCCGAAAACACCTTATACCTAAACACATTCAACACCGGTGGTAAAAGGTGGATAATAATAAAAATGAAATAGTAGGAACTAAAAACAAAACTCACCGAGATGGGTGTTCCATGCGTGAGTTTCAGGACGCGAGCGACAAATCATGGAACGGAGCCAAGAAATCTCCGAAGATGGCCATGTATGTTTCAAGTATTACTGACACTGCATCCGTTAGGGGCATTGTGTTTATGTTATTACCGCTACACTACTGATATTGCCGTAAATGTTTCGCGAGTGGGCTGTGCTTGTTTACATTTGAGATGCAATTCCTTCAAATTTGCTGTAATTCCTTCAATTATTTAGGGAAGCGTGTGTCCTGTTAAAGTTGTTCTGTATTGTCATTGGCCAGACTGATGTCATTCTACGAGTTAAGACCAAGCACCATAACTATGTATATAAGCAAAAACTAGAGACATACACATTGTCCTGACTAGTATTTTATGGGTGTGTTACAAACAACCAATCGCTTGCAAGCGATGTACAGAGATTCACTTGAAAAAGGAAGTGCTAACTTTCAGCTGCTTGTAATTGCAGCAATTGCTGGATGAGGTCACTTCGTCCTCAAACCAAAATGGTGGCCTAGGGAAATTAGAATTCGACGGCTGATCAACAATCATAAATTCATCACTCGCCATCAAGACTCTTCTCATGCAGTCTTTCTTAGGGCCAGACAAGCAAATGACAATCGCTCTGCCATTTTTGGAATAGTGAGAAATGCTTCAACCTGATGCAAGCCAGGAATAAGTGATTCATTTGCTTACTGTAATCTTCTGGCAATTTCCGGCTTTCATCACACCCTATAAATAACCAGTATTCGGGGAATAGTTTGTCTGCATCACTTATATTATCTCTGCTCAGTCAGAAGAGGATTTGTATGGAGACTTGTTATTAATGTTGTTATTAATGAGGACTGGGATCCTACTTTTTTTCAACAAAATAATTCCAATGTAATTTTTGTGGCAGATAATTTCTATTTTCCAAAGTCTGGAACATAATCATGTTTTCAAATAGCCTAGATACCCTACAGTCACCCACTTGACACAAAAGGCGCTGCCATCACATTTAAAAATATCTTCTTAGGGACTGGTCATGTATTTACACGGGTGGGTGAGCTGGTTGGACTGTCCCAAAGTTTTGCTGACAAATAATAGTCCTGATATATCATATGGTCTATGATTAAAATTATTCTGATGTCAAGCGGTGTTTCCATTTCGCTTATTTCTTCTTCGTCTTCACTGGAATATCGCCTTGCAAGATGTAAAATTGGTTCACATTGATACATTACAACATCCATATCTGAAATGACATCAGGAACATTTTTTATTGCTTCAGAATCCATGGGCTCTTTTAAGTTTTGGGACAAAATTAAAGAGGAAGCCATCCGCTATAGGCACATATGACGTCATGTCATGTGATACTCTCGCTGCTGATTAACTGTCAGGTGTTTCTGTGATAGGTGGAAATATGAATACAATTTTTGTGTTTCGCAATTTTACAAACTTTCTGTTCAAATTTAAGCACGGAAGATGTCTTGTAGAATGCCTTTAAGGTATAATAGATTCTTAAATCATGCCAGATTATGGCTTAATAAAAATGTTCATCATATTAGTAGCTTAATGATCAAACCAATGTCTACATTCAAATTTGGGGCTGGGGAATTATTTTGTGGGCTTGCAACTTTTCGGCATACCTAACCTGACTGGCTAGCAGAATTTGGAAACTTATCTCAGACACTGCACTTGACAGAGCATTGTGAACAGTTATATCTAAAACACTTTTCCTTCATTGGTCTACAAATTCTTCATGATACCCAAAGAAAACAATCAATCCTCAAAGTGAATGAAACATGAGTAAACACTAAAGAGCAAAATACATCGTGACAGTTCTTGTGGTTTTAATTACAACCCATTAAACAAGAAGTAGTCAGCTACTCAACCACTACTCTGAAGCCAGATGTAGTAAAATGTCTTACTGCACTGGAGAAAGGATACTTGAATGACACGGTCAAAAGTACATGCTATCTTTCTCAATGAGGCCTTGTTATTGATAACAGATTCTCACCTCGTTGAGCTACTGGGGCGTCCAGTGGGAGGGTTCATAAGCAGCCCACCCGAAATCTGCAGAAAAGACGGTGAATTGAAACTTACCCGACCATTACACAATAAAAATGTCACATTATCCGTTGAAAGTATTACCAGAGATCATCCTGATGCCAGCATTGAACTGTATACCATGGATAACAAGATAAACAGAGTCTTGATAACCCACAGTGAACCGTTAATGTAGGTCACAATGACATAACCACTGGTATCTTCCAGTTCAGGCTAACACTGTTACAGTTGGGGTCAGTATCTGGTCTCTTCACATGTGGCCACAGTCATGGTATAATTGAAACTGACATCTACAGGTAAAGCAAAATGTCAAAACAATATTTCTTTGCAGTACCTGAACTGATAGCCAATATATGTCCCATTACCAAGCTCTGTGACTATCTGTGTCAGGCAATAAACATTTGTGTTAGAAACATTTGGAAATGTTTACACAGGTGTAATATACATTACAAATATAATATACTGTATTAATTAATTACATCCATAGCTTTGAGACCAGTGATAGTTTGTTGAAAATGTAATTGAACACGACAGCCTCATCTGTACAAAACAGCAACAATATCAGTCTCTCTTGTTATAGTTGGGCGAGGAAGCCATAATAGAGAAAACAGCCTGCATTCATACTTTCATTGTTAAACCGGAGCACTTAAAGTCATGCATCAGTGCACGAGACGAATATTTTACTGAAACTACTTAACATTCCTACTGCACCATCACACATATTGCATTAATCATGTAACATGCTATATTTGGGATTACACTTTCCTTGTAAAGTACAGATTCTTGTACTTTTGTTGGGTTGAGTCCCATCTGGGATTCGAACCCACACCCTACGTCATCTGCCTAACCCACTCAGCCACAGTGATTTACACAATGAAAGTCAGACAACTGGTAGTCCAGACTGCAGACTTTGTGTTTCCCCTGATAAGTCTAAACTGGCATGGCTACCACGCCCGAAGCTATGAATACACAGTGCCATCTAGAATGTGGTCAAATGAAAATGATGTTAGCTTTAGGATTACAAATTTCCAAGTATAGTACAAATTCTAGTACATTTGTTCGGTTGACATCCGGGATTTGAACCTATACCTTCAGAGACAGCTACCTAATTGAGCACACTGCCGAGTCAGCTGCCTAACCCGGTCAGCCACCATGACTTCCACAGAAATGGAAGTCAGATAACTGGTATGTCACCAGTATGTCACCAAATGAAATGACCTTTAAATGAAGGATATGAGTTTCACATGAGCATGTTTTGAACTGTTGACTTCAGATATTACACTTCAAGAAAAAAAGGTTTCAACAAAAACATATTTTAAAATATTTCTGTGATTTTTACAAATTTTGGGGATTGCTGTCAATACAATATGCAAATTAAATATTTTAACAGGGCAAGTCAATCCATGAAACAAAAAATAATTGTGGATAGTATTTACATTGAATAACTGTTTTTGATACATATGCTTGATGCCTTTGTCATGTAAGCATGAGTCATTAGCTTTTCATAGGTATGCTTACACAGGTAACATCAATATGTGAACAGGTGTGATACTACATCATCAAACTGTGTTGATAAAAGGCCACATGAATAAATGACTCGTTATATAAATTTCTCATTTGTGGTAGGTTATTCTGGTAGGACATAATTTCTCTCTTGGTTCAATGTAGTGCAGTGTAGTTCAACTTTATGTTGTCAGACCCTACCGAAGCAAAGGGGTGATGGGGTAGCCCAGAGGTTAAAGCATTTACCCGTCATGCTGAAGACCTGGGTTCAATATCCCCACATGGGTATAATGTGTGAAGCCATTTCTAGTGTCCCCCACTGTGATATTGCTGGAATATTGCTAAAAATGGCATAAAATCAAACTCACTCACATTTACTCAAGAACCAAACGTTGTACCTGGTATAACAATGGAGCAAGTTTGGTGTCATAGATTCAGAACTTAGTATTTCTTAACAAAGGTATATATATTTAAATGGGTGCCTTAAATTTATTTTCAAGCCTCTTTACTACACTACAATGGTAGCTTGGTGAAGCAGACATGATTTTGAAAATGGTTGTCAAACCCATGATTACATTTTGATCCAGATTCATATTAACAGCCCATGTAGCTTAGCAACTTAGGATTGCAAATGAGCAAACAGTGCTCAAGACTGCGCATTTCCTCATGTCCATACTCGATAATGGTCTACAATTCAGATGACTCTCTGGAGACCGACTGTTATTATCCAAATATTCTTCTTCATGACAAATCTTGTACATGCTCTCCTGACCTAGCCACTGGGGCGATTTTGCTGAAATGTTCAGGGGTGATAGCCTACATGCAGAAATGCATGCAATGAACAAAATATCTCGACTTCCAGTTTCCAGAAAGAGTTGTATACTGTGAAAATACAACTGGGCTACTTCAGTTTCTGCAGAGTGAGTGGGTGAGTGACACCATTAACACCACTTTTAGCAATCTTCCAGCAGTATTGTGGCAGGGGACACCAGAAATGGGCCTCAAATATTGTATATGGGTGGATATAGGAACCTGGACTTCCAACACAATGAGCTATAACCTTACCAACTGGGCTACTTCAGTTTCTGCAGAGTGAGTGAGTGAGTTTAGTTTTACACTGCTTTTAGTAATATTCCAGCAGTATCACAGCAGGAACACCAGAAACGGGCTTCACATGTTGTTCCCATGTGGGAAATTGAACCCGGGTCGTTGGCATGACTGACCACCTTGACCACTAGGATACCCCTCCGCCCTGCAGCTGGTTAAAAGCTTAAGACCTGCTTCACTTCTGGCTTTCCTCCCACAGTTGAAGGCTAATGTTGCTTACCTGAATGTCCGATGACTACAGCGTCTCTCCCAATCTAACCATGGTAACCAACACATCGTAAGCATCATTTGGTGGGGCGTTTTTTAATTGTGAGGCCATTTTATGTGGACGCATACAAACAAGTCACACTTCATCAAACCAGTCATGTCAACTCTTTTATTCTAGAAAAACACTCCTGTAGTACAAGAGAAACATTATATTAACCTTCACAATACATACACATATATACAATAAACATTACTTACAGCCAGAAGCTAATTTTCAAATATTCTTGGTAATCTGCAAGTTTCAGTCTATAAAAGCATTGAGCATGTATCAGTTGTATGTTGTATGTGTGCAGTGTCTGCGTTAGACTTCCCTGTATATGGGTTGTCTGCTCCCCATGCTGGGTGAGTGAGTTTAATTTTACACCACAACATTCCAGCTATATGGCAGCAGTCTGTAAATAATTGAGTCTGGACCAGACAATCCAATGATCAACAGCATGACCATCCATCTGTGCAACTGGGATGACATGTGACGACCAAGTCAGTGAGCCAGAAAACCTGATCCCCTTAGCTGAATCTTACGAGAAGCATAGCCACTTTTTATCCCCATGCTGGAGTTCACAGGGGACGCACTGTTAAAACAGATTACTGACAAGTTTGCATATGCATCTTCACTGTCCCATTTCACTGAGTCAACATGATATGAGTTGCTCTGACTGACATCTTGGAAGACACAGTTTCTCTTCGACAGGCACACGAGTATCATGAGTACCAAGCCAACATCTTCTAACTTTGCTGTTGGCCATATTGCATACGTTTGGCTTCTTTGGTACCTGTGTCGCTGAGACTGTTTGTGGTCATGATTTATTCATGAATTTATGTTGATTTACAAACCTGGGGTCAAGGTGACCCACAATAATGCATTACAAGGTCTCTTGCAGAAAAAATGGTCATCTTAGCCAAGCTGAAATAGACTAGATCTCTAGACTAGGGCGCCACAACATTTATGACTTTCTGATTTGCTACTGAGAAACAATGTGCTCTGAAGCACCACAACATTTACGACTTTCTGATTTGGTCCTGAGAGACTATACTATCGACAAAATATATCATTGTGTCAAGTTGCCTGAATGTTGGGTAAATCAAAAAGGTGTAATTACATGCCTCTGGGACAAGTACTGTGAAACGGGTGGGGTAGCAATGAGACCTGGGCATGGTAGACCAAAATCAACAACACCATGACAGGATCGTCTCATTAAATTAATGACCCCATGCAATAGGTTCAAATCAGCACCTGCCATCAACAGGGAATTCCATACAATCACAGGGCGATGAATTTCACATTCAACCGTTAAAAAACAGCTCCATCAAGCCCATCTGAAAGTAAGGCAGCCTTTCAAGAGTGTTACCATTACAGCTCACCATAGGCACCAAAGGCATGAGCTAGACAGCATCAAGGACGGGCTTTTTGCTACTGGTATTACACCATGTTCTCAGATGAGTCAAGGTTTTGCCTCAGATTCACAGATGGCAGAAGACGTTGTTGGAGCTGTAGCAGTGAGCAGTATGCCAGAGCGGCAATTATTGACCATGATTGATATGGGGAAGGTAGTGTCATGGTGTTGGGCGATGTTACACATGACAGGCGATAAGATCTGGTCTTCGTTAATAGATCCTTGACACGTCAACGATACGTAGACGAAATTTTGTGTCCTGTCGTGGCTCCACTGGCTAGAATCATCAGTAGGAAGTTTGAATTCCTAGATGATAATGCCAGACCGATAAAGCTGTTGGGCCGCTGGCCCACAGCTTATATCCGACGAGAGGGCATACAGACATTGGACTGGCCCGCTAAGTCCTCAGATCTGTCCCCAATTGAACATCGATGTGGCATTCTCAGGCGAAGGGTGTACTCAGGCGAACCCGCACCCCTCAACCTTGCCCAGCATGGTGCAGCTCTTCAGGAGAAATGGAGGGCAATACCCTTGGCAACCATCCAGAAATTGATCAACAGTGTGCCATCAAGGTGTTGTGATATTGAACTTCATGCCCAAATTTGATTCAGTGGACATTCTGTGCAATTTCACATTCACTTTCATTTCATCAATTCCCTTATTTTTTTGCCCGTAGTATTGGTGCTTTGGGGCATGACACAAAGATCACTTGCAGACAATGAAAAAAAACAAACTTGTCATCAAAAGTCATCAGAAACATGTACCCCAATTTTTTATGCAAAGCATTATTACTTAACTATAATCACGAAAAAAGTTTCTGCTATCTCAGTTTCAGACATTATCAGGTCTCTGGTCTTAAACACTGATGATATTATTCAAAGCTAATCTTTAAAGCTTTGCCAGGTCTCTACGCCTCCACTGGCTACGATACTGTTAGTGCTCTTTGCTTTCTCGCAAAATTCTTTTCCTTGAAAATCATGAAGGGATGAATGAATGTTCACAATGAATGCATTTTGGAAACAGTTGAATGTTTCAAGTTTTCTACGCTTAAAGCCTTTACTTGTATCCTCAAGGGTCCTCAACAGGCCCCTGGTGTGAGTGTACTATGGTACATTGCTTTCTGTTCAAGAAAGGGAGAATTGTAGTTACAATAGCTTCTTCCTTGTCGTGAACCTCTTCAGAAACACCTATCTCATTCCAGCTACAAGTCATTCATTTGGAAGTGGAGTCTTTGTCAGATATTCCAAGCCTAACCAGTCAAGGCTGGAAAACAATGAATGAAGGTGATCTGATTGTAGACCAGATGAATGGACTCACGGCTGCTGAAGCTGTACTACACCTTCCTTTCTATTTATCCCTGTGAGCACGTGTTCCAGCTCAGTGCATCTATATCAAGAATGGGATTAAGTGTTCTGATGAGTCCTTTGAAATCCTTGCTGAAGTGAAGGATTAGATGGTTTCTTCATCTTATTTAAACAGAGATGCTGAACAAAGTGATATTTTATTATACACAGAGAAAGTATAGTCTATATGACAAATAAGACTGAATACATCTGTAGTACATTTCTACCTTTGGGACAAAAAATGCAATTCCATAACATGGACACCTAGTTATTACATTTATTACAGATGCCTGTTATGCCGCAAGTGCAAGCAACAAGTTATGATATCACTTCACAATAGAAACATAATATTGTTTGGTCCCTCTATGTGGTACTGACAACCCTGTTTCCAGGGTCCAGCCCATGGACTACTTAGGTCGGCCATAATGCATAAGCACTACAGTAATATAAACTGACTTTTTTCTGCTGCTTTTGTAATAGGTAAGATGGGGTATTGTTTTACCTGGGGTTGCACAGCATTATCAGACTATGGAAATAGGCACCAGGGACGAGGTAAATAGTTTTGGAGGCAGTTTTTGACTGATGTAACAGTTATCATAGCCTGCTGATTTGGAACAAACTAATTCATGTTCATTTCATGATATTCAACTGTATACCACATCATTATATGTTGCAACATACTCTCAGTCGTGTTTTTGACATTGATTAAACCAAGTAAAATATATATTATCAAAATCAGTTAGAGATTCCCCATGAGTATGAAAATGTTTTGCTATAATATTCTTTCTGGTTTTTGAGCCCCAAATACAGCAGTCAAAAAAACATTATCAATAAATACAACTGCAAATGATGATGTACTTTTTCCTGGTTTTGTGTGCTGTGCAAGTTGTTCTGTATCCTCAGTTGTTGACCTGGTGTTATTCTAAGGTTGTAACCTGGCACCAGAACAGTGTCCATGAGCTAAAACTAGGAAAATATACATTGTCTCGGCTGATATTTTGTAATTCACCAATTTTTAGGACATAACTTATCTGTGTCTCAATTATCTCCACTGGACTAGGCTGGCATCTTGTATGGAGACAATGTGATTGACTAATGAGAACAAGGATTCTTCAACAAAATAATTCCTTGCAACAGTGTAATGTTTTAAGCAGACAATTTCTGTTATCCCTGTATGAAGCATTATTGTTTTGCAAAATATTTTCAGGGACAATCAGTTTGGACTGAAAATTGAAGACTCTCTGCAGTCAACCGTTAACACAAAAGGAACAGCAATCACATTTCAAAAAACAAAATTTATAGGTACGGGCGAGCTGGTTGGAACAGTATCACATTTTGCTGACAAATAAAATTGCTGATAAATTATATTGTGTTGTTTAAAAATCATGGCAATGTGAAGTGGTACCTCCATTTTCATTAACTCTTTTTCATCTTCACTGGAAGTTTCTCTTGCAAGACGTAAAATTTGTTCATATCAAACATCCTTGTAAACTATGACGCTAGGTCAAGTTCGGGAACATCTTTTACTGCTTCAGAATGCACAGACACTATAAAGTTTTCAGGTAAAGTCAAAGAGGATGTCATCGGCACAAGGCACTTATGAAGCCATGCCATGTGATACCCACTTCTGCTCATCAGTGTTCACATGTTTCTGTAATAAGTGGAAACATGAGTGGGTTTTTACATGCTTATTGCAATTTTATGATTTCAATATTTTTTTCAAAATAAATTAGGGTGACTTTTAGAATACTTTTACCCCCATGAAAAATATCTGTTAATATTAATAGTACTCTTCTTTAACCTAGCTGTGGTCAGACTAGATGGTGGACCGGTTAGTCATATCCTTACTGTCCACATCTGTCTTACTGTAATATAGATAAGTATATACAATACAGACAAGTATATACAATACAGACAAGTATATACAATACAGACAAGTATATACAATATAGGTAAGTATATACAATATAGATAAGTATATACAATA
The DNA here is from genome assembly GCF_037392515.1 of Haliotis asinina. NCBI lineage: Eukaryota > Metazoa > Mollusca > Gastropoda > Lepetellida > Haliotidae > Haliotis > Haliotis asinina. The sequence continues at coordinate 14,511,525 of NC_090282.1, read as the reverse complement.
TAGATAAGTATATACAATATAGATAAGTATATACAATATACATAAGTATATACAATATACATAAGTGTATACAATATAGGTAAGTGTATACAATATAGGTAAGTATATACAATATAGGTAAGTATATACAATATAGATAAGTATATACAATATACATAAGTATATACAATATAGATAAGTATATACAATATACACAAGTATATACAATATACACAAGTATATACAATGTCAGTAAAACTTTGTCCTGTTGTGTTGCTGTTTCTTTAAGGAATGTAAACTTGCTTTTACACCTCAGAATGTCTTTTAATACCTACAATTAATCTGAAAAAGCAGTGTTATAAACATCATATCTGTAATCTCCACCAAAATGAACAATAGTTAAGTTCTGTCCAGAACTAGGGAACATGCAAAGAATGAAAACGTTTGGAAAATGTTTGTTGCTATGTAACAGGAATGACCCGAAAGATGGCGATAATTGTAACGATCAAGTTTCTACTGTTTGACTTGCTAGAGATAATGTAAGATATAGTGATACCCTGAAATACTAAACAAACATATGCTTGCTTCTGCCAGCACAGAAAGTCACATTTGATGTCAGTGGGCTTGACATCAACCCACTTGATATCCAGTGAAGCTAATCTTTAGAAATTATGCGATCTCATGGATCAGTACAAACAATCCCAAAAGGGTGATTCGTCAGGTAAAGAATTCTTAACCTTGATCCTAGTCAGTGTGATAAGAGTGGGCTACATAAGTATTGTCACTCTCAGGCATGTAGCAAGCCAATTTTTTTCATGTAAACCCAAGAGGATGGAAAACGTTACATTAAACAGTATTGAGGGCTTGCTCATCCTTTTCAGCAACAATCATGTTTGGGATATAATGATGATAAACAATACACGCAACTCCCTTGTATAAGGTGAGACATGTATCAATAATCACTGGGATTGGCCATCCTCACTGAGAAACTGAGGGTGATAAACAAATTCTGACGTTGATTATCTAAGGTGCCCCTACAATGGCGGAAATCCTTTCTTAAAACAAATCATCAACATTTTCACTGATCGCCCACTACATTGAATTAATGAAAATAAAGTTCATATGTGTTTTTTGTTAAATTAAGAAGCCCACTGCCATATATCATTTTTTGTATACCAAACATCAGGGTGCTTCTTATGGTAAATACAATAATAACGTCTTGATCTTTATTGTGATACAAACCAATATCTTAGATATCATAAGTGAACATATCAGTTTTGCCTGACAATCATTGTTTCTACATGTCACTGTGAATGATGTCATTAAACAATTGAGAGTGACATCAATGATGAGGGTCATCAAACTGCTTACCATGTTTTATTGGACAGAAGTACAGGCTAGCGACCAGTTATCACTGTGTACCAGTTATCGTACACACATGGCTGTAGCACTTGACAAGACAGTGTGATTTGTACTTTCGTAGTAGTTCACACAGTGACACATCACTAAACACATGCTAAGGCGATAGGCAACGAGAGTTAAAACAAACTGTCTTAACAAGCACTACAGCCAGGTGTTGGCAATAGCTGGTACGCAGCGATAACTGGTCACTACCCAGTAGATGAATACAAGATAATACAGAAATTATTGCACTTGACGGTCATGCTTGTGCAGTAATGTCTATATATCTCAAAGTGTAAAATCCATTCATCAGGAAAGGCACTTGACAAAATAGTATGAAACAAGTTGACAAACTTTTTATAAACTGAAAAGTCAGACATAAACCAATAAACAAAACGAATACACCCTTACGGGCTTACAGTCGCTCATCCCTAGCTTGTTTAGTACTTCAACTTCTTCATCATGTCTATCACTCATGAGGCGCCAACCTAGATACAGACTGAATGACAAAACACGTGACGGACAGTCTTACATACATAGCTGACGACAGAACCTGTTTTGTACCTGTGCCAAATAGTTATCACTTGCATGTCACCGCAAGTCAATAAAGAATAACGACCTGTGCAACGCCCGAACACACGACTTGGTTGCGATGTCAACATAAACTCACCTGAGATTTCCATAACGTCACTTGCGCACTATGCAACACTGCTGTCTTGCAAGGGATATATACATGTCACACACACCCATCACTGCACCTCCAGAAAATTGCACAACACGGGGGTAAGACGTGTGCCCTAGAACTGAATCTGGATTAGTTTGGAACCTGGAGTTACCCCCCTTGAGATGTTCCCTTGTTGGGAAATATCTATGTCAGAGACCATAAACCGGTTATGGTCTGTGGCTATGCTAGGTATTGTTGTCTCCTTTTTTCACATTATATTGAAAACATTTCCCATTATTGGTTTTTGCTGCAGTGTGGGACAATTATCACAACAAACGACTCTCTTGTATATATTTTGGCATCATATTTCAGCAAACATCGATTATTATGTTCAAATATATAGCAATCTATCATTGCATGTTACACCAGCAGATCCATAGGAGGGGTGCTGGGGTACTCAACCTCCTCCCTTTGTTCCTGAACTTTTCTTTGTTTAATGACCATTGAAAAATTGAATATACACCCCCTCTTTCTCAAAACGCTGTATCCGCTTCTTTTTTAATTTTATCAAATACTCATTTTCGACTGACATCCTGTGTTCATACGTACCAACGTTTGGTTGACATGTAAACAACTTGTAAATCTTTAACGAAATTAACGACCCCGAGCTCCCACGTCCGTAAAGCACAATTTAACTACTTCAACAATAGTCCAAAACCGGTACTGCAGTGTTCACAGAAATAGCAAACCAGTTTCTTCACGCCTGTCAAACAAGCTGAATCAAATAATCCTTCTTGCATTTTATTCCTTACCCAGAAGTGTTCTAAATTTATGACAAATATGGCAAGCATATTCTGGAGAGGAAAACCTTAGTGTCCGCGACGTTATGTTACTGCCAATGACAGTAGATGGAGAATCTCTAAAACACTGTCCCAATTACGGGAATGTCCCTTGATCTCTCTAGTCGGAGTTAAGGAGCGCTGATCCAGACAGATTAATGTTTATTGCTAACAATCTCATTACGTCATAGGGTCATCCCCTGTTACTTCGACATGGGAACTGGTCAGCTGTCCACCCTTGGCAGAATTCCCTCAGCATACACAATGGGACAATAAGAACTGTGGATGCCCATCAGTTGTCCATTATTTGAAAATATTCCCGGTAGCTCTTGTCTGAAGTAAACCCGCTGTGTAGGCTTTTTTCTGATTTCCCGATGCTTGGATGGTATAACGACTGAACCAATTTGATCCATTTTTTTTACCTCGATATGTATTCACGTCATGTAACAATGCCATGTCTATTGACCTACGATAGATGAAGTACAGTGATGAGTCTCCGCACTTCGTCATCTGTTCAGGTGGAACGACGCCATTCCTGTTGTTCATGACTTCACACTGTTTGGGAGAGTTGGCGTTTACTCGAGGTGCTTACTTGGTCGGATTACCATAAATGTTTTAGCGAGCTGCTTTACTCCTGCTCTTATTAGAAGACCGACTCTTATTAGAGATCCGGCGCTGATTAAAGGAAACTGCTTTGTCCCGTGACATGCTCTCTATATACAATGTTGGAACCGACATGCCGCAACCCAGCATACAGCTACCCACAGTGTTTCCATACAAGTTCATAGCATTTTGGAGACCCATGACCTCACGGAATCCCGAATATGCAAGTGAGAAAATAAAACCCGTTTTACAAACGATAGACATAGTGTGATTTCATAATCATTACACGCTATATCAATGCATTTACATAGTATTACTGTTAGTATTATTGAGATTAATTCCATCTAACTGCCGTAGGGAATCACCTCACATTCACATTTAATTGTAGGTGTAAGAAAGTACTTAAAGCATGTTTGTCGATTGTGAGACGGGTTTAACACTGGATAAACACGAACATGCTTGATGGCGTGAGGCGTTCCTGTGTAGATTGTTGCATGTCCAAACCAATAGATGTGGTTATTTTAAATGGAAATATATCTTTCCTGGCCAAGCAATTATATGCTGAGAGAAATAAATATGGAACGCCACTTCTTAGCAGTATCCCTTCATATAAGCTCAGATTTCCTAACACGCCATTCAAAGTTGGTGATAGAAACAAGAAAACATCAAAGGACCGCTAGAATTTTCCTGTGTTCCTTCTTTGTTTCTAATTCTATATTCATATTGTATGAATATTTGTTTTCAGGTACATTGTTGGACTGTTTATGGACAGGTGAAGGTTAGATTCCTAGTGTCGAGTCCTCAGTGCATACCGACTTAAGTATATGTGATAAGGAGGCTGTCATGCTCTGTTACTCACGTTTCGTTGTACTCCCAATGGCGTGGTATTTCATACCGTCATTACTCTACCCCAGCCTTGTCCCTGTTACTTACAATCCGCCGTGAAACAGGTGAACTGTTTCCTCCCGCCTTTTCCACAGTTGGTACCTGCCAAAAATGACTATCTACACACTTGACAAAATGGACAAACCTACCGAGCAGGGATTTTATGACTGCTTCACCCCATCCCATTTGATGAATTCGCAAAATTACATACATACATACATACATACATACATACATACATACATACATACATACATACATACATACATACATCTTCACCGTCAACACAATGGATCACATTGTATTACGATGAAGCATACACGGAGTACATCAACGCGCGAGCGAGCGTGCGTGCGTGCGTGCGTGCGTGCGTGCGGAGTATTAATGGAAATATATGGAAGTGTCAGCCATGATCAGTTAGTACAGTAGTATGGTGGTATGCCGCTTGTGGCTCCAGTGCACAAGTAGGGTGCCTTGGTCACGGGACAACCTCGCTGACCCTGAGTATGAGTTAAGATATACCATGCCGTCAGAAATACATGATGTAGAGTGGAAACAATATTCACAGCGAGGTAAATGTCACTGGAGGCGACAACAAGTGCCTGTAACCTGGTGAGTGAGTGATTGAGTTGGGTTTTACGCCTCTTTTAGCAATACTTCAACAATACCACGGCGTTTGGCAGCAGAAATGGGCTTCGCATTATGTACCCACATGGGGAATCGAACCCGGGTCTTTGGCGTGACGAGGAAGCGCTTTAACTATTAGGCTACTCTCTGTGTTATCTGGGTCTACATTTTCGAAGCTCTCTTACCACTAAGACAGTCGTAAGTGCCGCACATTAACATCACGTTGCGACTATCTTAGCGCTAAGAGAGCTTCGAAAATCTAGGCCCTGGTCTACAGACTGCATGTAGCTAAAGATTATAACAGCTGTTTATGTGGTCACAAACAGTATCAGAAGCTTGTATAAAGTACTGATACTGGTAGTGACCATGTTTCTCCCAGCTGCCTATTACTGTATTATATTTGCATTCGGTATATTTTGTATTTCTGAATAACCATCTGGTAGATCTGTTCTGATTAGGGATACCCGGAACTGTTTCTATTTTCAGTTTATTAAGTGTTTTGCAATGTTTTGTCCTCTACGGTTTATGTTTCGCAAAGTCTTGCTTTAAGTTTAACGACGTTAGGGGCACGCGATCTTAAAGCTGGTGACTAAGTAGACAATACCAGGAAGTGATAAAAGAATGTCATCTTTCACAGTGTAAATGTTGGAGTATGGAATGCGCTAATACTAACTTTTTTCCATCTACAATAATCGCACAGGTGGCACAGAGGTATTTTGATACTATTTTGTTCATACTCTAGTATCCCGTTCCTTGACAAGTATCAAGTTCCAGGTTCACAGCATTTGTGAAAAGGTAGTTCCCATCCCCGTTCCAGGATGTGATGACGTTCAGGTTGAAGTACGAACTTAAACTCGTAATGCTTACTTGACACACTTTTAGTCACCCCAAAAAGTGAAGATGCGGGTAAGGATTTTTAAAAATGTTTTTATTGTTTCCAATTGTACATCATTAAACATCGGTTCACATTTTAAGACAGCGTCTATTTTCATTGATAATTTGGGAATATAGATCCCTATTTTGTTTCATGAATTTGGAGGCTATTATATTTAATTGCAATGAACCTTCCACGTTGAAAATTTCGCTCGAAAGAAGCATGACCTCTTAAAGTTTTGGAGTGTGTTGGTAAACCCCACATAAATGGATATATATGTGGCAGGTAGGATAATATGGTTTAAAAATCTATCTGTGTATAATGTTCAAAACCAAACAAAGTATTGGTATGTTGTTATTTTAGCTGTGTTCTAAATATGATTATTCATCCAAACTTCAAGTTCATTCCAGAATGTTTGTGTTTATCCGCACACACAATAAACAAGACACATATTCTCATTCGGCTCCTTATAAAAACCGCAAACACAACTGTCACTACGTTTAATTCTAAATGCTTAGAATAGATAATACCAAGTAAAAACATGTATTGGAAAACAAATAGTCAGACATCTATCAAAGTATTTCTTTAAGTCGTAAAAATATGATTCCAGTCAACAGTAACCTTAGCGAAAGATGCTTGCCATTTAAGATACACTTTAGGTTAAGGTAAATCTTCATCGGAAATCAAGGCATCACGCCCCCCTCCCCCCTCCAAAAACCCCCCCAAAAAAACAAAACAAAAAAACCCAACAAAAAACAAACAAACAAACAAACAAACCTACCCCCCAAAAAACAAAAAAACAAACAAACAAAATAAAACCAAACAACGGAAAAACCAAAAAAACCCAAAACATCAGCAAACCCCCCCCCAAAAAAAAACAAACAAAAAACAACACACACCACACACACACAAAATGAATAAATAAAATAAATAAAAAATAACAAACAAACAAAAGAGAACAGAGTCTTCGCATGATTTCATTGAAGTCAAATGACACTCATTTATGAGTAAGTCGGAAATAAATATGTTTAAACCAGTAAGTCGGAAACTGGGATATTTCTAGAGTGTTTATTAATATAATTCCAAGAGCCAGGTTGTTTATTCAAAACATGCACAAAAAAGAAAAAAACATTTTCTTCTACAGGTCAGTTTTGTCTTACAGGTCCTTAATCGTAAGAACGCCTCTACGTGTCCACTTTGTCTTGTAAGGTGTTGGGTTTTCTTGTTATCGTGGTTAAACCATATATAGTGGTTTGGCTATTAAATATTTCCAGGACTCACATGGCTTTTTTTACAATATTTGTTCTAAGCTTTCAAATTTCCTTCTTTCTTGTTATCATGGTTAAACCATATATTGTGGTTGGACTATTAAATATTTCCAGGACTCACATGACTTTTTGCAATATTTGTTCTAAGCTTTCAAATTTCCTTCTACAAGGGTCGTCGATGTGAGTTCATTGAACAACATTGAACAACCACTGCCATACAGCTCACTCACCCACTTCTGTCCCCAAATTATTGTTATCATATTTACAGCCATTATTGCTATAGATCTAGTTAAAGAATAGATAAATGAAAAAAAAAAAACACAGAATAATTCGATATTCTAAGTATATTCCTAACACGGGCAAATACATAAAGTACTTCAAGTCATCTGGTCACACACATAGATTTTTCAAATAACCACCATTGATCACATAGCGGATGTTATGTACTATCTACATACAGACATAAGGGTTTGGGGGACAATGGAGAGGGAAGCTACCTAGACTACTGTTTGTCATCTCGAACACAGCTGCTTGTCTGACAGCATCCCTGTATATCAGTGCCAATTGATGTAGCTCGTCTGTCAAGCATCCTCGGACAAAGACACTCACACACACGTGTGTATTTAAGTCGTACACCCGACGGTCAGTCGGTTTACATTTGATTCTTGTTTTAGCGGGTTTCTAATTGTACTAAATGACGGCTGGAACAGCCAGTGTACCGACCGCACGAGACGCGCTATATTTCTGACGGAAGGTCTAAATTTACAGCTCGCCAGACACATGGTCTCGTAAAAGTTTTAAAGGTTCCATATATCTAAGGAAATTCACAATATCTTGTTGTCTAGCTTAGTTAAATCCAGTGTGGGCTGGTAAAAGTTAGCAGCCCTGATGTCTGTCTGGGGTTTTGGCTCATTTCATACACTGTTGAAACGTGATTCACACCGAGAGAGGAATGTACTCAGAATGATTACATATAGTTACTGTTAGAGGTCATTAATGAGTAAAACATTTTTATGTGAAGATCACGAAGAATATATATTTTGAAAATATTGTTTTCTTCATGGCATAATATAGAGGCACTATATTCAGTAGAGATAAAAAATCGTTTCTTTCATGCGCAGGGCACATTTAGTTTCAAATTTCGACGATCACTAAATTTTCGGAATATACTGAAATCTAACGAGTGATGCTCGGAAATTTCGTCGGTACAAATACTACATTATCTAATCTTTTTGGATGAATAACGATTCAAAGAAATAGTTTGTTAAGATCTGCGCAAAAAGTGTATTAGGGATCTTTTAAAGTACAAAGTATATTCTAAGTGTATATACATACCATTATATAAGGTGTATCAGACCATTTGCAACAACTTTCACAATTCCCATCCGCTGAACTAATATTGCCTTGAAGAATAATGATAATTGTATGAACATACAACTATTTTATTCTGTGAAGGGTGACGTTATGACACAGGTTCTCACGTCGTTGTTCTTGTATCATTCTTTTACCGCTATTTGATATCCATTTTTCCATCTACAATAATCGCACAGGTGGCACAGAGGTATTTTGATACTATTTTGTTCGTACTCTAGTATCCCGTTCATTGACAAGTATCAAGTTAAAACTTGTTAATAACTATTACTTACTCTATCGTCAGAAAATATCGAAGTCAGTATTATTCAACAATTTCCGGATGTTGCTGAATGTGGAATGTGCTGGATTTGTACATAAAGAAAACCCTGTTATGTGAACGTTATCTTGTCAGTGCCAGTATAAGATTCCAACAGAAAAAAGTACATATATCCACTGTAAGTCCGAAAATGTGGATCGGGGTAGTTTTAAAGGTCACATATACTCTAATAGGGTACAAATGCAAAATCACTTGCTGACATCGTTATAAATGAAACCCCGTCATTAAAATTACTCATTTCGATCTTCAATTGCCTTAAATCGACCTTTTTGTCAACAGTGCACATTTTTCAGCCGCAAACGAAATTTCAACCAATCAGAGCGACGCGTCTCTGTGACGTAATTGTAGGTATAGAAATGAGGGTCTGTGCAGTATTCATCTACATTTCAGTGGTTAAACTATTTCGTTTACAGGTTCGTACAAACCTGAAATCGCGAAAGCTGTTGTGAAAAATGAAAGCTATATGGTCTCACAATCTATTATCATTTAGTTTTGTCTCCTGCTTTGCCTAGTTTCCAAGTTACAACCCTTGTTTTCATAGACGATTCTGTCCAAATCACTTGGTGTCACTAGGTTGTAATCCGTGTTAGGTGGTATAAACCTACACGTTATTTGTCATCATTCACTTGATGCTCAGTTAATGAATTTATAACAGGTATAATTAGTGGTAACGCCACTTAGATTACCCGACAAAGGTCCCCCATTTGGCATTTCTTGTGTCTGGATCGATCAAAAGATTAACTGATAACACGCTGATTGATTAATTAGATTTTTGCAGATTTAAATGGGGGATTTGTCAAAAGGTAGTGTTTATCTATGTACATTTACTAATCTATACTGAATACACTCTGTCGTGTCTGTGTGTATGTAAAACAACACCCTTTATTCAAAGGATTAACCGCCAATACATTGATTGATTGCTTATTATTGGCTAACTAAATAACTTTTTAAAAAGAATTATGCAAGTAGTTGCCAGGTGTGCTATCTTGGGTGACCAATGAAACTATTCAGCAATGTGAAAAACTTGAAACGATACATCACGTTTTCGTATATTAGACGGTTAAAAGACACATCACTTGGGAAATCTGCAGATGAATTATATATCACTCGTTTTCGTGGATATTGATGGATACATCAATCGTGGATATTACAAGGTAATAGCCTGACATTGCTCCTATAACTATAATTTTTAAAATTTTAAATTTAGCAAGTGAAGAAATTTATCGCGCAGTATTTTCACTTCGACCCCGACCTCGCTTAGATTATGTTGTGTGCAAACACCTTTTGGTAATGATTCAAATACATATTTATTTAGTTTTGATTTTCTAACTTCATGAGAACAAACCATAATCTCATTATTTCAAATGGATTTGACTTCACGATTTTCAAAAATGGTGGCGCCATGTCTTGGTATGAATGCTATTTAAGGTTGTTTTCACCGACTTGCAAAAGCAAAATTACTTTCTACTTGTAGTAAAATATGTATTTTATTGATGGGCATTAGGAGTTTACATGACATTGCTTATAACATAACAATTTCACTCTCGGAAGCGGTCAATGTAAGGGGTCAATGTAGTATTACTTACGATAATATTGTCACTTCGACCACAACCTCGTTTCCGAGGAAGAAAGCGTTATATCCATGCAAAATCCTTTTGGTCAGCAATGTGTAGTAAGCAGTCTTGATTTTATAAACTCGATGAAACTTGAACTCCATTTTCTTTCCTGGAAGCGTGGTAAGGGGCGAACCATCCGATTTAGTATATACCACAGGCTTCCACAACGCTCACTTCGTACACACTAACAACCAATTTAAGCACAAACTGTTGAGTCTGGTGGAAATTTGTGCATAGTGACACCATCACACGACTCCAAGGAACGATTGACGGCAACACAACAATTCGGCATGTCTTTGATGAGGTCGAGAAATCAGCAAAATGACGAGCTTCCTACACCTTTTCTATACATTTAACGGGAAATCGTTTCTTCTATGAGGTCACTGTAGGGCTCTGGCGACAGAGTTACGTAACCAGTCTGCGGTTTCGTTTGCGGACGAGATAGAAGCAGACGGCTTTTTAGCAACTTTTAAGCGCTTGGTATTAATTAACCACAAGTTTGTTTATTTTTTTAAAAAAATGGTGTTTTGTTTATGACTAACCAGAAGTCTTTCATATCAGGCCCCCTAAGTAATTGAAGGAATTACAGCAAATTTGAAGGAATTGCATCTCAAATGTAAACAAACGCAGCCCACTCGCGAAACAATTGCAGCGATATCGGTAATTTAGCGGTAATAACAGAAACACATCGGCCCTATCGGAAGCAATATCGGTAATACTGGAAACACGCTCGGCCATCTTCGGAGATTTTTCGGTCGCGAGCGGAAACTCACGCAGCAAAACATGGCGTCGTTGGAAGAAGCACCCGTCTCGGTGAGTTTTGTTTTTAGTTCCTACTATTACATTTTTATACTTATCCATCTTTGACCACCCGTGTTGAATGCGTTTAGGTATGAGGTGTTGTCGGGGCAATAGCTTATGTTTTTAGGAAAAGATGGTCACTCTAGGAGAGTGTCACAAGTCATGCCCCTGGAGATTGTTTACATCTGAACATCGAAGTCGTGCCGATGATTACGAACGTGCGCTAGATATAACATCATTTGTTTTGTAAAATGTGTTTAAATTTGTCAATTGCACTTCATAGCAAGACAAAGTATGGCTCATAAACGTCTTCATGGCGCACGTTCATGATGTTCGTAATCATCGGCACGACTTCGATGTTCAGATGTAAACAATCTCCAGGGGCATGACTTGTGACACTCTCCTAGAGTGACCATCTTTTCCTAAAAACATAAGCTATTGCCCCGACAACACCTCATACCTAAACGCATTCAACACGGGTGGTCAAAGATGGATAAGTATAAAAATGTAATAGTAGGAACTAAAAACAAAACTCACCGAGACGGGTGCTTCTTCCAACGACGCCATGTTTTGCTGCGTGAGTTTCCGCTCGCGACCGAAAAATCTCCGAAGATGGCCGAGCGTGTTTCCAGTATTACCGACATTGCTTCCGATAGGGCCGATGTGTTTCTGTTATTACCGCTAAATTACCGATATCGCTGCAATTGTTTCGCGAGTGGGCTGCGTTTGTTTACATTTGAGATGCAATTCCTTCAAATTTGCTGTAATTCCTTCAATTACTTAGGGGGGCCTGCATATGCAGTGATAAAAAGAGTACCAAAAATTGAGTTTAGTGGTCCTTCAAGCCCGATTACAAGAAGAGGATTGAATGTTTTCAGAATACTCATTTAGCTTCTTAAGTATGCTTTCCCTTCACAGTTTTTTTAAAGGAAAGAACATTATAGACACACACGGAGTACAAGATATATTTGCTCATGTTGGTTCAACATGTTACTGTAAACTATAGTCAGACAATATTTCATGGATATTACAATTAGAAATTATAATGTACTTCTGAGTACTGTAAGGAAGCTATTTTGCGTTTGTGTGTCTCAAGGACACTGATCCTTTTAAACTGTTACATTACCTCTTAAAGTTTGAAAAACAGAAACAAATTAGTATGTACTATAACACGAAATTTTCTCACAGTTATTATTGGCTTGTATTAGAAGGGGGTAAGCGCAGTAGTTGGAAGTGCGAAACAAATGCAGGTGCGGTACGTATGTAGACCAACCCCACATGTTCTCGGTGTTTCATTTAATGTGCCTACTCCCCTGTAATACAAACAAGAAGACAAAGTCATATCCCCAGCAATGGCAAAATATTCGACATGAATATGTCTATGATTTATGATAATGTCAAATATGTGGTGTGTATATAGCAAAGTTGAAGGAGAGTACTGAAAGGTTTCAAAGTTCTGCTCCAGAAAGGAACACTACCACCAAATTCATTTGAGGCCCAAATTGTTGCTGTGGAAACAAAAGAAAACGTTATTTTTAGGTACCAGTTCAACACTAGATCTCCCTATGTATGAAATATGGTGATGAAACAGTGAACGTTTTTAAGTTCTGCTCCGGAAAAGAGCACTATCACCAATTTCACTCTGTGGAACTTGTTGTGGTGGAAACGCAAAAAATATTTTATTCAGATATCCAAAGCTACCAAAAGGAACCGGCAGACCACCACATCTACCTATGAGTTAAGTTTGGTCTGAAAGTCCTTTTTAATACTCTCCTCAAAACGCGTTGCAGGGGATATCCAATAATAGCGATTGGAAATTAAGATCGTTTGTTAAACAACTTTTATCCAAAGTCAAATAAAATTCTGAGATTTAAATGTTCAGTTGGCAAGTAGAAATCACGCGGACTCGCATTCTTAATTTCACTTTATTCGATTTATCCTTTTGTTTAAAGTGAAATTCATCGGTACCTACATGAGAGGCCCTGTGGTCAAAATTGGTCAGGGTGAAATTGGCCTCATGGCTACAGTTTAAGTGTCTCACAGTCCCTGGACCATATACTATTGTCAGTTACACAGAGCCCCTACTGAAAATAGTGAGTACGTGAGTGAATTTAGTTTGCCGCCGCTTTTAGCAATATTTCAGCAGTACAACGGCGGATGACATCAAAAATGGGCTTCTCACACTGTGCCTATGTTAGGACTCGAACCCGTGTCTTGGGCATGACGAGCGAATGCTCTACCCACTGGGCTCGGGATCTCCCATCGCACTGAGGCCCTTTTTAATGATACGTTGTTTGTTTGTTGTGTAACACCGCACTCGGCAATATTCCAGCTACATGTCTGTAAATAATCGAATCTGACCAGACAGTCTAGTGATCAACAGCATGAACATTGATCTGCAAAACTGTCATACAAATGCATGTGTCAACCCAGTAGGCGACACAACCACTCGATCGCTTTAGTCTCTTTTTAAGACTCTTTTTAATCATACCTACTTTCTCTAATGTTGTGTCCTTTCTGTTAAGTGCTAAAAACATAAAACATAAAAATACGCCATAAACTGTCCAGGTCCATCCATATGTTCATCGTGTGCAGTTGAGCCCGTATCCGCCCTCCTGACCCACCATCCCCGCAAGGATAATTTACCCCAGGGCTTGTCTCGTCATCCTGAGAATCCCCGACATGTGTTCTATTTCTTAAACATAATCTCCCTCTTTCATTTCCGTGACCTAGTGCATCAGGAAGAATTACAAGATGTCAGAGCCTAAAACTTCCCTCTCAGACAGGACGAGCAGAGGTGGGTCCGGACATGTTTGCCTGCCACGACTTGGTTTGTCACAAAACGCCGAGACGTTGTCAGATTACCGGTTGTGTCATAGTCAGTGTGAAACTGACCGGCCTCCCACAGACAGGTTGAAGTCATAACATAGAGACGTGTGGCTCATACGGGGGTGTAGAAATTCCTAAAAAAATACCTAAGCAGCAACTTCATTTTAATTGGATTTAAAACCAGACTGTGTATTCCATTAGGTCGTTGATTTTATCCCTGACGGTACTTTTTGTTGCCATGTCTGGTGCTCTCTATACAGTGTCTGTGCACGATAGCCAGGTTCAACTGCAGCGTGGCATCTATCAGTTCTGGCAAAAGTATTCGTCTGGACACACATATATACGTACACGCAAACAACATGTACACGCACACATGTACACGCACACATGTACACACACGCAAATGTACGCGCACGCGCAGTAACATTATTATAATCTTAGACGTAAAGACATAATGGTGAGTGAAGGAGTCGACACAACTGGACAGTATTACTGGTATATCACCGCGAGGGACACCCGAATGAGCCTCATACATTGAACCCATATGGGGGAATCGAACCCGGCTCTTCAGCGTGACGAGAGGATTAGGCTACCCTACAGCACCTAAAGGCCGAGAGGATTAAATTAGTTCAATCACTGCTTTTGATACTTCACAGCATACACACGGACGTACGGCCAGGCGAGTTGAGCACAACGTTGGTTGATGACCCGCGAATGATCTCGACGTTCCTTTCGGTTGATATAGTGGCACAGAAGGAAGCCGCTGATCCAAAGACACCTTCTCCAAACACACGTAAAATCCACGCCCGTTCCACACAAACCAAGTGATGAGGTGTAGTAAATACCGACACACATGCATGTCGCCCAATACCTCGTCTACACCCGTAAGTCATCTAACCAACAATAATACTAACATTCAACAGTGCAGGGAATCTACACATTGTCTTATATTCTTGATGCCATGCCAACCACATCCGTTTCCGCGTTACTACTGTGCATTCTATGTAGCTTTTGCAGTGTTTGTAGAAAATTACCCGTGACTTTATGATTATTCACTCAACGCTTATATAAAATCAAATATTCTCTTCATGATTTTCTACCTGCTATCATACACATATTCGTTTCGAAAACGGGATATTAATTAAAACACAGGACAATTATGCTTGTTCGATACAAACTTACTTTCAGGAACAATGTGAAAGGCCAAACCTGCAATGATGAGGTAAATGGAGTTATCTCCCTTTGACCATATACGGGTGTTGTCGGTTTTTCACAGGTTGACCGGCACTCATGCGTAGACATAAAGGATTCTCAGTAAAGATGTCAAAAATAAATCTTTGGCTAAAATTTCCATGCCATTTCAAGAATGTAGGTTTTACAGCATTTAACTTTTTTTACGTTTAGGAACAGGAAATCCCATGCAACAAACAAACGTAAATTATTACGAGAGATTAATCAGCTATGGACTGTCATTTGAAACTGATGGAATATTTTCTTTTTTTCCAAAGATGATTTTTTCCGAACAGATTGAAATATAAAACCCCATCTAAGGGCTATAAAGATACCTGCTTAGATCGCCTTTTCAGTGGTTAGTTCAAATTCCATTTCATCAGTAAAATATGGATTGCACTGAAAAAATCCCGTTTAATCATTATGTTCAGAGGCAAATATTGTTCTGTGGATCAAATATCACGTTTGCGAAAAGTTCAGAAAAAGCCATATTCACTCACTCATTGAAATCACAGACATTATTTTCTCATGTTACACTGCAGGCTAGACAACACAATCCGACCAACAATCCGATCTTTGATGTCGTTACTGCTGAACAAAGATGTGAGGTCATCCCACTACAGGTGACGTCATAACGACCTCTCTCGCTCGACCAATCAGAGCGGCGCTTTCCAGTTCCTCAAGGTGAAAGTCAGAATGTGTTTTCTGATCATGCAATAAACGTTTGAAAAAGGAGACACTTTCAATCACTACAGCCATACATTTTGGTCCATTAACCAACATCCCAGACTGTTCTTCTGTTAATGTTTAAATTGATGAATCGAGAACTTTGCCAAAATATTTTTTTTCAAATGGTTGTCAGAGATCGAAGTTTTCATTTGGAAACCAGAGTCTTTAAAAGCGTCGTCTACATTTGGTTTTCTTTGCATTACACGGTCAAAGTCTTCGAACGTTTTTCTGACGTGAGTTGAAATATGATTTCCAAAGTCCTTGTACAGCGGAAGCAATCTGATCTCAATTAGATTGGTTTCATATCTGCAGCTGATTATATACACTGGTATCTAACATACGTCCTGACGTATTAAGTCGACACGTCGCGGTATACACGATGCAAAGCAGAGATAATATTAACTTAACTTATTAGCTTAACTGCCTCCAACATCGAACAGTGATGGTACCAACTCCCTTTGGCATCCCGAGGACCACCGGAGTCATCGTGCAGTCAGGGGTCTTGTCTGTGTACGGAGTTGACATGCATACACTAGACTCACATTTCACATTACTATAAGATTCAAAGAGTTTCTTGATTTATTGATCACTCTGTGCAAAAGAAAAAAAAAATCCGTCCTTGATATTTTCTCATTGTTTAGCCTACAAGTCAAATTCTTAATGGCTTCCGACAAGCGGAACACCTGGACAGGAACAGTGGTCGACACCTGGCGTACCAAGTGGAGTTTAGCACCATCTATATTTGGCCCTACACAATTAAATAACATGGAGGTCACTGCTTCTATCAGTAACATCACCTAATGGCAGTGTTCCTTTATTTATCCTGAGATTTCCCCCACAGCGCTATCCAAAGTTTTGAAAACTCGAAAATATTAAAGGAACCTTAGAAATTTATTGTGTTCCTTTACTTGTTTCTCTCTTCTTAGCTTAGCCTTCCTCATTCAGAGTTGGCTCTCTCGGGGTATGACTAAATATGGAAGGCACTTTTGGCAATAATTTGTCGAAATGTAAGACTTGGGGGTATATGTCGCATATATTACAGTGTGTGTGTTAAAGGTGGGGCCCAGGCTGCATACAGCCAGAATCGATATGTATGGCAAACAAATCGAATCTCCAATTACCATACTCCTACTTTGATCATGACACTTTGACCCGGTCTAATTGATTCCAGGATTGTGATAGAGGCGTGGTCAGATGGACTGGTTGGTAAGGCCAGGTGACGTTACTGATTGCGTGTCACCTGCCTCGTCCTTCTTCACTGTTTTGTCTTGTCCAAGTTCGTGTATTTACGGACCCTCGCGAGGATTACACGCAAAAAACTTCATAGGCGTACAGGGTACTTCGATAAGTAATTTGGAGCCAAGACGCGCTGAGATTTCAACGAGATTTCATTCCGACAGCCGAATAGTCCTTGTATGAAGAGGTTTTGTCTTAGTTTCAAGTAACTTTTGTACAAGAATGGAGGAGCTTTCATTTAGATATAAGTTAAATTTGCTTCAAGTTTGAACTGGCTTAGGTCTTTAGTATGAAAGAACACTTCAGCCCTTCATGGCACATGAAGCTGATCAAAGGAAATGGGAGGCAACTGAACATGGACAAACTATGTTAAGCTTTCCTTGGAAAACATGGGCACTATATAAGCTCTTCTTTCCAAAATGGGTACTGTATTTTAAGCTTTCCTTCGGCTCCAGATATGTGATAAGACTATTGAAAATTAATGTGTCTATGCATGACACTGACAAATCATGTGTCACACAATGGTGAGATATCTGACGTCTTCATATGCTCGCTGGGTATTAAACAAGGGGACGTAATGTCTCCGATTCTTTTCTCTCAATGTATTAAACATATTGAAGTAACACTATAGGAAAAGTATCGACTCGGAATTGCTGCTTCGCTATATTAACCTTTTAATACTACCATGTGCCGACGATATGGTGCTCATATCGGAACCACCTGGAGGTTTACAACCAGTGCTAAATACGCTTTCCAATTAATGCACAGACTGGAGCCTTAACGTTAATGTCGACAGAAGTAAGATTATGGTTTTTCGTAAAGGAGGGAAGATTCGACCGGAGGAAAAATAGTTTTACAAGGAATCCCAGCTTGAAGTTGTTGACCAGTTTGATTATCTAGGTACCGTGCTGGGAGGTACCCTTTATCTTTAAATAGTTATGATCGTGTGTTACTTTTTTGGTTTAAGTTAGTGCACAGTGAAAACTAAATACAGCGGATTGTTGATGGTTTATGTGTAAGTGGTCTGAATAATGGTTATAAATCATGATTTCGTAGTGTTAAAATGTATTTTGTATGAGCTTGGTTTTTGGCATGTTTGGGAATTTCCAGTCGTAAATGTTGATAATTTTTGTAAACGTGTTAAGCAACGTCTCATTGACATCTATATTCAGAAATGGAGATGTGACTTAGAGTTAAAGATAAATTTACTTCTTTGTAAAATGTAAAGGAAAATTTTGGTTTTGAATTGTATTTGGATCTAGTTGGAAATCGTCGTGTTAGGAAATTAATAATCCGAACATCTCCTCATCGCTTTATGATAGAAATGGTAGATACGGTAATATTCCAAGGAAAGATCGTGTCTGTGATTATTGAAATAGGTAATATCTTTGTTGAAGATGAGTACTATTTCATTTTGACTTGTCTTAAATATTCACAGTTTAGAAAGTTATATATTAAAAGCTGTTATTGGGTTAGAATAAGTGTTTTTAAGTTTATGTCACTGTTTTAGGTATTACAATAAATCTGCCTTGCGAAACTTAGCTAAATACATTAAACTTTGTAATGAAGTAAGAACACAAACTCAATGTTGTCCAGCCTCCATAAATGGACTGTATATCCTATGTCTTTTACAGGTCTGTACACCGTGCGTTTTGGGACGAGGAACACATTTGTTCAAGTCAAGAAAACACATTCTTTCTTCTCCTTCTCTGTCCAACATGGGTACTGCATGTTAGCTTTTCTTGGCCAACTTGGGCACAGATTGTATGTATTCTTTTCATGCCCAACACGTGTACATCATGTTCAGCGTTTCCTGGTGTCATAGGGTGGAATACAGCTAAAATCCGATACTTAGTGTACCAAGCTTTTGACTAGAGAAGCCTGACGCCCTACAAACTGGGAAATCACAAGATTACAGCGTTGAAAGTTTGACAAGGGACGTGTCAGAAGCCTACTTGTTGCTGATATGTAAGAGTCACTAACGAACAAACAAGTATACACTGATACATGGGAAACGGTAGCACGGCTCAATAACTACCCCTCCTCCCCAACCCCACCTCGCCCCTCCCTGACATTAAACTAAATCTGGAACAAGGTACGAGCGTCAGGAATGCGAGATTCTTTGCCGCACTCTGAGTACAATACCTGAAGCAGGTGAAGGGCGTTCTTGTGTTTGAAAGTGTCCCTCGGCTCTGGTTTTAAGGATGTTGAAATTGGCCCTGCTGACTATAATTGTATATGGGTTGGGCAGAGACAATGACAGCGTCACGAAAGCTGTCCACTGCCTCCCAGTAGATACCAGAACATGAGGACCTACATGCGACATCTTTACAGCACGGTCAACCTTGGCGCCCACACCTTTAAAGCCAGCCTCGTTATAACTTTTCAAATAAATGAGGCGTATACATTAAAGCCTTTCATGAAAATGTGAGGGTTTTATATTGCATCTATTGTTATTGTAGCTGTTAATATATGTTTGTGGGTTCTACGTGCGGGTTACACCCTGAAACTACTGATAAGGGTATATAGGCGTTGCTACTTTGAAGTAGTTGATATAAATGTGTTGCTGCTTTGAAGCAGTTGATATAAATGTGTTGCTACTTTGAAACAGTTGATATAAATGTGTTGCTACTTTGAAGCAGTTGATATGAATGTGTTGCTACTTTAAAGCAGTTGACATAAATGTGTTGCTACTTTGAAGCAGTTTATATAAATGTGTCTCTACTTTCAAGCTGTGTGGCTGTTATAAATTTGTCGATATAAATGTATTTCTTCTTTGCAGCCGTTGATATAAATACGTGACTGCTTAAAGCAGTTAGTATTAATGTTTGACTACTTTAAAGCAGTTGATAAAAACCTGTGGCTACTTTAAATCGTTGATATGAGTGTGTAGCTACTTTGAAGTCGTTGACATAAATGTGTGGCTACGTTGTTGATGCAGTTGATTTAAACATTTTGCTGCTTGATACAAAATGTTGCTAACAGCTGTACATTTGTATATGTGTGACCTCTAGACCACGCAGCGCTACGGTAGTGAACATATGTTATGAATGACCAAGAACCTATAACATAACACAAATTAGTTATTACAGTTCAAGTCTCAGTTTGGACAGGAATGATGCTTTATATACAGTGGAAACTAGTCGGACAGGTCTTGTCTGCTCGCCTTCTGGTTACGATCTATACTATGTAAATATAGTGTCGTATTTGACACTTCTTTCATCACGGGTATTCATATCACAGGCGATTTTAACAACGAAATGAAACATTACTGTCTGTGAGTGACATTTAGAATATTGGCTTAATCCGGGAATACCATGTGTCAGAACTCTAAGATTTGGTTTTACCTCATTGTACCCATGTAACGAAAGAAACAGGTCTTCTACCAAGCCTTTAACCAGTTCGCTACCAGAAATCGGTGATTAAAAAAAAACACGGTTGGAAAATACGACATAAAACACTCCTGTAACCCCCTTATCATAAGCGACCTCACCATACTACAGATTTCCCATGAGATTCGAACTGCGGACTTCCTGATCCTTGCTCAGACGCCATGTCCATATGACCAAATAGATTAACACAAACTGACATAGCAAAGGTGTCATCAGTAAGTTGGCTGCAGTCACTCCAAGAATTGGATACAGTGGAAATACGTTGTAGTGAATAATCTTTACAGGGAGACAAGAGAGGCACGATGTATCACGAAACAGCAGATTGACATTGAATATCTGGTTAACGTTCCTTGTATCTACACACACAGAGGGATTAGCTGTGTCAAGGGGAATCATATGTGAATTTAATCAGATTTATGCATTGTTTGAATGTTCAATCCGATTAACACACACACACACACACAAAGAAGAAAAAGCAACAAAAGAAAACAAAAAAAACAACAAACAACAAAAAAAAAAACCCAACAAAACACACACCCCCGAAAAAAAAATAAATAAAAATAATAAAACACTCACTGTTCCATAATATATACTTGTCCACAAAACCGCAATATATCTTCATTTAATTGTTATTTATCACTTGCCAGTTTTATGTATGTATAAGTACATTAGTACTGATTCAGTCATCACAAACCCGTGTTAAGCTTCAGTCCTCGGATGTTTGGAGCCTATGGATATAGGAAGAAAGGTTTTCTTTACGTTTATCAGTCTGTTCCTGGTAGAATTGTTCGTGTAATCGCACGAGTGAACAGAGCTGACTTTGCAGTAACACAAATATGCAATACCACTTTTCATTTCATTCCGATGATAATAAATGATGGTCTGTTAAGTTCATTCTCAAAGTTAAATGCTGTTCTATCTTCATGTCATATATAAGGTCGTCAATGTATGACATGTGTATGTCAAATGATACACCTGTTAGTAGTAAGAGAGTGCGTTGCGATGCGATGCGTTTACCCGCAAAGTGAATAGATCACTTGAAATCCGTGACGTCTTTGTCTCATGTCTTGTGAGAAATTAATCGTTGGAATTTATTAACTTCACGTTTTGGCAGCAAGTTGATAAGAGTAAGTTACTTTTGAAATTTGTCACTTTCTTTTCTGTTCCTTTTTAGGGATGCCCCTCATTTCTTTTGTAGAAATAGTTGTATGAGTACTCCTATTACGTTTGCGGTTTATGAGGGTGTTCATATTTATATCTCTACCGCTAGGGCATCAAAATGAAAAAAAAAACACCAAAGAAGAAATGCACTGCAGGATTCCATGTTCCATTACCACAGTGACGTTAGACACACCGTCCACGTATTCAGACTTTCAAAAACGTTTCATGATAAAGAAGGTGGGGGAATTTGTTATTTATTAGTTTAAAGCAAAATGTTAAGGCCGCTGTGTACATAACTTGCACTGATGTGATTTACAGGAAGCATGGATATTATGGCGCAGCATGTACCAGGCTTGTCTCTCTTTGATGTGAGACGCTGACCGTGTTTGTCATCCCAAGGTATCTTATTGCAATGATATTGTCATTATACTTAGAAGGAGGAGAGAGGGCTCACCTCTATGTTACACAGCAAACAATTTTATTATAAAGTAGGGGAACCTGAACTTTCAATTTGGATAGGAAGTGTAAACGTTGACAAACGTTTCAAGTACAAGCACCACCGTTTGCCTCTATTACCACCGCTAAACACAACGCATGGAACGCACGTGTACAACACAGTTGCCCCATACACGTGCATAGGGTCCCATTCTTGATTTTGACGGTTTTCAAGAAGGTCGATAAATCACTTAGAATCTGAAGTTTGACACTCATTTGTTAGTGTTCGTTTCCAGTCGTTTGTTTTAAAATGAAAATTGTACACATGCAAATTACATGCCATACACCGATCATCTTTCAAAAGCGACTGCATTCCAAATAACTATGGTTGTAAGGAAGTGCAAATGGTGATGCACTCTCAAAACATTCAATATTATCATATCAACATTGATTGACTCCGATAAAACTCCTAAATATTTGTAAAAGTGAATAAAAAAAACTGAAGTTCACCTACTTTCTTTTGAAGAGTATATATATTACATTCTTTTACTTCAGTTTTATATTGATTTCAATTGTACGAAGAGTCTAATAGGCCTATAGGCCGGATGTTACTTTCACCATGCTTTCATAGATGCAAATATTTTAACTGTAATCGTGACACTGTAATAAACTGATAATCACCTCACTTCTTTTTCTTCTTCTTTTTTAATGCTCATTCAAGCACCTGTTGTTGGTATGTGTGGCGTTTGCTTTGATTCGTCAACGGTAACTTCTTTGAATGGCAGAAGTTAGAAGTTTAGAAGTTGGGACGGACAATATTGAGCCTACTTTATGGATAACAGCGTCTTTCATTCCGTGAGTAAGGCGTTTCGATGCAGATTCTTGTACCGTTGACAAGCAAGAAAGTCAGTTAATGTTGGTTTAATATTCCATTCCTATTAATGATCTTGTCAGTTCAGTTTCTATGACAATTCGATTTAAGGTTTTATAATTCAGTTTTTGTGCTGTGAAGTTCCAGTGGTATTTGTCAACACGTTTAGTGAGTGTTCTTTCGGTTAAACAACGAAAATAATTGACCATAATTGATTCGGTGGATGGTGTCGGAGTTTGCCAGGAAGCATGTTTATCCATCACACAAGGTGATATAAATGTTAATCCCTTCACAAGTTATGATGGATGTCAGCCACTGAACCAGGTAGGTTCCCTGCTCAGTGTGTAGGTGTCCATCCTTACAGCGTTCATTTCCGGTTGGTTGTTTTCGGTGTGAGAGGGTTAACGTTTTGACTTGGGCGATTTTAGCAATTCTGTGATGATATACAGTGTCTGTCTCTTCATTTGCATCTGCCGTAATTCTAATGTTACACAAATATCGAATTTCGGTCCGCTCTTATGCTTCTGTCATTATTTCCAAACTAATGTCTGCTACTCGTATTTCAATGTCTCGTTCAATGTCTCTTTCCCGAGATTGAAAAAAAATCGTGGTACAGCATTCATGCATTCATGCAGTCTTGCACAATGACTATACTTCTTTTATATATTCCATCCAATTGTTAATATATACATGCTATAACAGAAAACAGACTTATAAACCTTACTGTAGAGAGTGGAAACAAGATGAGGACACCGAGAGCATTATATCTGTAACAGTATAAAATACCTCGTAGTGGCCCCTTTTTTATGTCACCAACATGAAACTGACGACAAATCAGCAATATTACACTGTAACGGAAGCGAGATGCGACGGTACTGTCGACGTGAACCGCACAGTTGACGACATGAGGAGGAGCTGAAACGACTCAGGTATCTCGTATCGTCTTCTGAAACTCGAGCATCTCTAGGCTTTGTTGAAGGTTTATGTTAGTAGATCAAACTAGTTTCACCGACTTGATTTTCAGATCATAGTGTTTCAGACGCGAGAAAGCAATAAAAGTGTTTGTTTGACAGTACAGAATTAACCTCAATATTTGTATACAATAACATTATTCAGGCAGCTAATTAGATCCAGATATAAAACAGCGTTCCTAATTCAATACGAAAATCTGAAAATGGCGAGGTTGACAAAACTTATTATAAGGGGAATATACATATGAAAACAACACAATAACATTATCTAACCCAACTTAACAAAATCCAAGTATTAAAGTGAGTAAAAAGAATTCCTTCAAAAGCATTTGCTGCAATAAATCCAAGCAATCACAGGCAACAATACAAAGCAGAGTCATATTAATTTGTACTGTTTTATCTGTCAGCTGACTAGCCGTCGAGTTGCGCGCACCTGTAATAAAGACGGTTAATATGTGTGGCGCCTGACGTTCGCCTGCTGACCACTGGCGACTCGCACCTTGTAGACTGAATAGTTGCGTAGAGAATCCAAACTGGCAACATTCGGCTTGTATTCGTCTCCCTACTGTGGACAAACATTTGTCCGGACTAACGGGGTTTTCTACTATTCAGGTAGGTCTATTTACCTGTGATTTTATTTTGATGACAATCGTATCATGTTCAACGATGATTACCAAATATTGCATTTATTCAGTTTTTTGAGATTTCATTTGTTGCGTCATTCGACCGGTTTTGATTTATACACACACAATTTTCTATTTTTCATAAAAAAATGTCTGATTTATTATTTTACACCTGTGGTAGGTGTTTTTTAACTTCTCGATAATACATTTTGGTTTGAATGTTGAAATGAAATTAGTTGATATTGCAATTTAATTGTATATATATCAGATCTGACTGAGCTGACAATAGGGAGACCAACTAGCAAACACAGCGTGTTATTCTATTCTATGGATGATGATGTTCATAATTCAAATAGTACAACAAACTTACATGCATCAACCGAGGCAAGCAGTAAATCACATCGACAGATAACGATTTCCTTACTGAACGTTGAAAGAGCACACTTCAACATTTAACACCAAGAACGAAAACAAAGTCACAATTTATTACAATGGTTCTTCGGGAAATTTAAAATACACCAAAAACACGGTTGTAATCTTTTATTTATTAAAAATCGGTAAACGAGTTATATAAATGTTATTCAATTTCCTGTCTTGTAATTATTCAACGTAATTGTGGTTTATTATATATGTATTTGGATTTATGACGAAATGAACAAGAGATATTGAAATTACACGTATAAATTGCAAAAATATGAGATAATGAATTGTCTGACGACAAAAGGCATTTTAGTGAATAAAAAGATGGAATACTCTAATTTATAAAGGTTAGACAAGAAGACTAAACTGCTAAAACTCGCCACACCGAGTGCGTTTGAAACTTTTATGTACAGCCCAAACTTATATTGACAATGACGCACTTACATCCTTCATAAATCACAACAGCGTTTCTTGAGTACCATATCAAGTCGATGAATACATGTCCTCAGCGGAACATGAAGACAGCGATGTCTTTCGAATCCACAAAACAGTATTGTTGCTCCCAGTCTCCAGTAACAGATGTTCACGATTACATCCAATATCCCATGCAAATGACTTGCCACTTCCTGGGCTGGTACAGTGTTCTGGAATACACCCAGGAGTAAAGTAGTATTTAACATGTCTCATACCTCGGTTTGGTTACCAATAATTGGTTTCTATTCTCCTTAATCAGACATTAGATTATCATATCGCAACACTTCTGCTATAACACTGATGCTCCATGACGCCCAAGAACATCGAGGGAAGGTTTAGTATGCAATAGTTGAACACTGTGATTGCGGGACATTTTCCAGTACCATACTACAAAGGTACACAACTATAGAGTTCAGCTCAACATCACCTATTTAGCAAGATGCCCAAGAACTAAGTTTCCGTTCACGAGAAAGAGAGCTTTAAAGTTTTCTTGAAATAACGGTTCAATTATAGGCTGAAGAGGCAGCAAGGAATGTCCAAGAAACATCGTGTTATACAATAAAGAAGCAGTTGTCATCCATATACTCCTCATATATAGTATGGGCTCATCTAAAAGTACACTTCTGGGTTACGTTGATAGCATTTTTAAATTGAACACACACACACACACACACACACACACACACACACACAGAGACAGACAGACAGACAGACAGACACATATGACACGTTTTTACTGAGTTCTGAAACGTTGCGTAAAGAATATAAGGAATTCAACATTAATAGAACACTTATGCATGAGAGTTCCACGTCTAAATGATTTTCGAGGAAAACATGACTATAGATGCTGAATTAAGTAACAAAACAAGCATATTACATGAACAGTTAGTATAAAGAGTGCGGTGGTGGTTTATCAATGGATGCTACGTCTTGTCATCTAGTGTATCGACCATATCTCCTTAGTTTCTTCTGTTGACCGCAGTTTATGTTATACTACGAATGTAATCAAGTCTTAATTCATTTGTCTTGGCGGATAATAGGAACTAATTATTCTCTGTTGTATAAAGTGCTAACCCTGTCCGTCAACAGCGCACTGTTGCTTATCGTGACGGGTTTGGGTGATTGTGCGTCATTCCGTCTGGCTGCGTGGGGCTTTACTCAGAATATTGATCACTGGTTCGTCTATCTCGCACTTAATTATATATAGGTCGTTAGTATGACATTATCAGGTCACAAGACAGAACCTTAAAGGAAAACCAAGATCTATCAGGCTTGATATCGGTGTTAGTACGCAGAAACGTCGTGCTCATTGCAGTAAAGAAGTTGGCCATACATAGAACGTGGTTTTCTTTCACTTATACAACTTCTAAAATATTTCTCAAAGATATACAATTAAACAAACAAAACAAAAAACCCCAAACAATACAGGCAGAATTTTGTACAATCTTTGCTACGTTTTTAATACGAAGTTATAACTGGACCAAGCTTAATTGGTAGTGTTATATTGAGAACAGAAAGAAATTGCAAACGAAATGCGAAAAAATCACAATTCGCAATCGACAGCTTCACCTCTAAATAAGTAAATAAACAATGCGTTTTTGAAGATGTTACATTGAGTGCAGGTATTCCAGTTATTTACTAACAATTATATAATTCTATATAATTGCAATTATATAATTCTAATACTAACAAAATAAACAACATTTTTTTCTCAGAATAAGTGCGAAAAGGTTTTTTGAAGGTTCTAATATGTAACAGATATGCAAACACTACCAGTGGAATAAGGCCATCTCAACTACCCGATAACAACCCCCTCGCGTCAACTGTGTCTGTGTTCAGGTAATGGCGCTACGACCACTATAGCGCTCAGAATGCTTTGTGCAAGACCACCCAGATATTGCTCGACCGTTTGTCCAGTGTTTCCGTACTTTGTTCTAAGGAAGGAGGAACCGTGTGTATATTTCCCGCGTGTCTCATCTTCACAGAACAATTTCAGCGTAAGGCTCTCAGTTGCAACGCCCCTAATATTGTAAATGATTGCCAGAATGAATGATTGAACAAAACAAGAATGCATTGAAAAGCTAAACTATTATAAGATTAATGATACCAGGTGATAGAGAAAGATACAGCTCATGATACACGATGATGTGCAGAACACTGATGTTGAGCTTCACGCCATTACACATATACAAAAGGGAGAGACATGATATGAGTATATGATATCAGAGACGGTCTCTGATGATGTGCTGATTCCAAGAAGGCTATACGCTTACAAAAGCTGGACATACTAACTTGACAAGAGCATTGCGAACTCGTATATTGTGAGATGTAAACAACGTTATTTCACTGGTTTGGAATGGATAGCTATGCTTGGGTCTTTTCACAAATCATTATAAAATGGCCATTCCAGACAAAAACGTAACTGACAATCAGGTTTCGGTTTTAAGAGCGGACATAACCTGTGTTATCGTTTAGTATTACACCATGTGACCCGAGCAACGGATGTTTCACAAAGTAACCTGATATGGACTTGCACTAACACACGCATGATCATATTGAAAACATGAAATTAAATACTAAATTAAATATTTCTAAGCCATGATGTAAACATTATTAACATTATTCCATTTCTTTATGGTATTGATGTTACTGCTAACTTTATATGCATACAAAACCTCAACTTCAGTTTTCATTAGCTTCTCCGTTGTTTAGCTCCGCAGGTAACTCGACAATGTTCCAACTCTATGCCAGTGTTATGTAAATAATCGAGGTTGGATCAGACAATCCAGTGAACAACACCATGAGCATCTGCACAATTTGGATACAACTACATGTGTCTATCGGGTTACTAATTACGATCCCGTTAGTGGCCTATTACGATAACCATGGGCTGCTGACGTGAACACCAATTGTAATCTTCATGGGTACCTCATCTTCGACCCGTTAAGGTCCGGGTTAGAACACTGGACTTCAGTAACCCGTGTTTGTAATAAGAGGCGACGAACGTAATCGGGTGGTCAGGCTCGCTGACTTGGTTGACATATGTGATCAGTTTCCAATTGCGCAAATCGATGCCCCATGCTGTTTATCACTGGATTGTCTGGTAGAAGACTCGATTATTTACAGACCATTCCACATAGCTGGAATACTGAGTGCAGCGTAAAACTAAACTCACTCACTATTTATGATTTTACATAAACTAGTTACTGATACTTTCCAGAGAATGACGACTATTTATGTAATTATGGTCACCTGCTGGAAGCATGTGAACAGAGAGAAACCAAAGTGAAACATACTGGAATCTTAGATAACAGCGGGTTTGTTGACGTGACGAGGTTCATGTCCTGCCCCGTCGTTTCCCAGGAAGGTATCAGTGAAACATTCGTGTTCCGCCAAGATATATTCCTCGCACAGCTTCTATCAGATGAACGTATTTGGAATCTTGCTACTGGTCTTTGCTACAATGTAATTTCCACTGGCGAATCCAAAGGCAAGACCCTATAAAACAATTTTAGATGGAACTGGTACACAGGAATATGCTTTCAAACACAATCCTTATCTTATTCCTTTTATTAGTAATCCCTTGTCCATCATTGTATCACATAATGTACGCGTGTCAGAGACTGCCAATTTCAAACGGTTTTATGAAAGCAACACTTCCATGTTCTAACAACAACTGCCATCTTGTAGCGCCTTTTGGCTGAATGTCAGGTGAAATCCAGTGGGT
Organism: Haliotis asinina; assembly: GCF_037392515.1. Taxonomy (NCBI): domain Eukaryota; kingdom Metazoa; phylum Mollusca; class Gastropoda; order Lepetellida; family Haliotidae; genus Haliotis; species Haliotis asinina. The sequence continues at coordinate 14,482,180 of NC_090282.1, read as the reverse complement.
TTAATGTCGCACTTTTAATTTCGCTCATATCACGACGTGGATGCGTGTTTATATGTGGCTGCTTGTACTAGCCCAGACTTAAGCTGGAATACCTTGCCTCAGTTAAGCGTGAATACCGGACATACTGACACGGGGACAACCAGTCCATGATATACCTATTACTGCCAAACGCCAGGCAGGAACCAACACGTACCATATTTTAAGGTCTTTTGGTATGACGCGGTCGGAAATCGAACCCGCGACCTTCCGCTCCCAAGGCGGACGCTCTAACCACTACACCACAGAGTAGGTCCTTATGACTGGATGGTAGGGTACACAACCAGTGACCTTCCTCTCCACCGTCAAACGCTCTTTTTACTACACCCCAGAAACGACAGGAACTTGGTACAGTTGCTAATAGGCTCCTGGTCTCAGTGCTTTAGTTGATAGAGCAACTGCCTTGAGAGCTGACGGTTCGCAGATCCAACCTAGGATCGCGGAATACCAAACTATGGTTAAAAGTTGGTACTTGCTCTGAATCCCTTGTGACGGGAAATCTGAGTATGAATAGCATTATAAACACGGCTAACACTGGACGAGTAAAGCCAGTTACACACTCGCGTCCATCTATGTTCAGTATAAAACGTTTCTAAAACTGGCGGTACTACCTACTACCTGTTATATTAGTAACGAAAAGTCATTCTGATATACTCAGAGGAACATGATTGCTCTATTGCTCCCCTGGGATGCTATTAAGATGATGTATCTTGCTTTTTATTTAGCACGTTCCAGATCGAAGAGCGTATATAGATGTGTACTACAGACCTCAATCTCTCATACCATTGCAGCTTACTATGCATTATATTGAGATGTGTTTCTTCACATCTGTCGAAATGTTCGCTTTTGTACCGAGGCTTAGCCGTAGGATGGCATTTAACGATTACATGTTTATGTCAAGGAACTGAAGAAAATATTTAGGGGAATCCCCGAATTTAATGACAATACTTACAATAGACGTCATTAGATCATGCGTGTGTGTAGATATGTAAAAGGGCAGATGAGTTCACTTAAAACTTAAATTAATACCAAAAGCATTATATTATTTAGGCTACACGTGTCTTTGTTGTGACTAGATCGACTGGTTTATACAGGCTAGTCAGCTCTTATGAGAAACGTCCAAAGTAGTTGCGTCTTCTGACAAATAGAATAATAGGGTACGGAAGAACAATTGTTTTATACTGTCAGTGTATTATAATTACATCAGAAAACAAGGCAGGAGTGAACACAGTTCACATGTCCCCGCTTATTGTCTGATCGCCTTCAATATCATTTTAGGAAAACTTTAAATATTGGCATCATGCAAATGAAAGCCAAAATCCACAATGGCACCATAAGGCTGTTCCACGTCAAATTTCAAGTATGTAAGAAGTATATTTTTGAGTTATGCTCCGGAAATAAAACAACAGAAATTTGGACCGTTTGGGTTGAAAATGTAACAAATTTGGGGCAGTACAGAATTGGACACCCAAAAGGCATAATGCCACCATAATAGCAAGTTCAGTGCCAAATTTGAAGTTTTTAATTAGTATAGTTTTTGAGTTATGCTCAGGGAAACCATTCCTGAAGCACAGACACTCGGGTGGACGGGCTGAGCGCTATATACCCAGTAGCGGGGTATCATAATGCAACCATTCATATTTCATACATGAATTCGGCTTTCAGATAAAACCAGCTCTCTCACTGCCTATGTATGAGTTCGAAATCGTGTCTGTTTGATAATGATTGGGTTTTCAATAAATTAATCAAACAGCACCTATTATACTTTAAATATGGCTCTTACTGTAATAGACTGTAATGTTACTGTATAGACTACACTGCAATGTCAATATATGTTGTCAACTTACCGCTGATTTGAATCCATCGACGGCATGTTGGCTGTTAATGACAGTGTCAGCCTGAATGCCTCTACTTTCACTTTTAAGTGACAAGAATTCTATCATTAGCGGAGAAAACTTTGAACATGTTTTTTCTAACGTTGACATTAGTTAATGAAGCAATGATACAACAGGATCTTGGCGATCACAGCAATAGATTGTAAAGTTGGTGGTTAAGTGAAACAGATTATGAATCTAGGTCATGTTCTGAGAGATTGAGATTTGTAGTACGCATCTAAATACGCTCTCCGCTCTGGGAAGTGATGAATAAAAAGCAAAATACTTCATCTTAATATCATCCCACGGGAGCAATAGAGCAAGCATGTTGCACTAATTCCTCACGTAGAGGACCCAAGGGCCAAATACTTGACCTGGAAAAGGAATTTTTGCTGATTATCTTCTGGGCTATTTATTCAAATCATGCAATTACTTTGGTAACAAAGTGTGTATTATTTCTTAAAATTCCAACAGGGACATCAAAAAAATTCCCACCTTCATAAAACAATCTTATTCAAATCTTTTCTTGTAATTGTAGTCTTTGTAACATGTGAGTAAATTTATTACTTGTCATTACAGATTATTTTTAACATTTCGTGCCGTAGAGTGTATGTTGGAGATCATGTTACTGGACTGTACTGACAAGCACAATCCGTGTATTGGCGGGTTATCATACTTGAGTTTATCATGGCTATTTCTGATTTTAATGTGTGTATAATACACTTAACCACTAAAGGAACACAACACTTGCTCTTTGTCAAGTTTTAAAATAGAAAACATAAACACGAACGCTTACTTTTATGATATTTCATTTTTTCCGAACTTGCGTTTCCTTTGCTGTTAATTATATGTATACTGTTCCAAATTATTGATTATTGGTGGTTACTAAACTGCTTTATGTTTTGTGTATCATTACGGAATCAAGGTTATATGCGGTACCACTTTACAGACACGAACATACACTTAAAGTGATGGTTTTATCCAAGAACAATCCCAGCCTTTTTAAATTGTATCATGTCCACTAGCTACAGTTAGGGGTGATGGAAAATTTCGTCATCAGTAATCCCGACCCCCCCAACAGGTTGCTTCAAATGGATGGATGATTACTTTGACTTGGATAATTCTAATTTTACAACATGTTGTTTTATCGATTTTGTAAAGATGTGGATTGTTTTATTACCAACACATGTAATGAACACCACGAATACCCCATGCTGTCAAAGCTTCCTACAAAGGGTATACCCATAAATTCCCTTTTGCTTCATGGCAAACGAGTGGAACGTCTTAGGACAAATGTATTACGACACAATCGGAGTCAGTTATAAGCGTATTTCTAGGATTGTGGACAGGGTTGTATTTGAGTATATATGACGGATGTTTGAAGATTTCCTTGTTCACAAGATTCAATCAAGACTTCATTATCTAGAGTTAAAATCATACAAGTCAGCTTTAATACTCGTAAAAGAGACGGATACTTCCAGAAGTGCTTCACTGAAAATGGCCGTAGACATGGGGTCCTAGTCAAAATGGCCACATGTCAAAATGGCCACAAATCTTCCAAGTCAAAATGGCCACAAAAAAGTCAAAATGGCCACAAACCAATAGTCAAAATGGCCACACCAAAAAGCCAAAATGGCCACACCAAAAAGCCAAAATGGCCACACCAAAAAGTCAAAATGGCCACAAACCATTAGTCAAAATGGCCACACCAAAAAGTCAAAATGGCCACATCAAAAAGTCAAAATGGCCACAAACCAATTGTCAAAATGGCCACACCAAAAAGTCAAAATGGCCACACCAAAAAGTCAAAATGTCCATACATTATTTTATCATATTTATACTTATTTGTAAAAAGAGACATAAGCGAGACATAAGAAGTTATATGAGGCAAAACCTGATGATTATTACACATGTGTTATTAAATTATTTTCAACAAATAACAAATATATATATGTATGTTTTCCAAGTACAAACACCTTTTTACTGTTTGTTTTTACATGTCATTCGTGAGACCATTTTAATTTTAGTGAACTAACAAATATATATGTGTATGTTCTATATTCATGTACAGCATTACTTATTATTTATTTATACTTACCTTCCACCTGATTGTATAAGAACAATTACAATAAATACAGCGATGAACAATGAATCAATCAATTAAGGCTTAATTAGTTAACGAGGCATCTTAATTATGGATGTAATCACCTGCTAAACAATAATTAACAAACCGCCTTAGTCATGAATTACAGTTATAAGGCACTTCATCACATGCAAATGCATTTGCATGCTGTTTTTTCCTGACGATCTTGGTACACTTAACACATTTTACAGCCATGATAGAGGTAAGTGATATCATGTTCATATCTGTCCAGCATTATATAGTAATGTATCATGACACTGAGTTGAGTCAACTGAGTCAAGTAAGTAAGTTGCTTACGTATTGTATTGTTATCATATCACTACCAAATGATTAAGGGGTCTTGAAATAACACCTCTAAGTATCAAGGAGGAAAACATTGAGAGATTAATTAAACATCTCCAAGTTTTAAGAAAGAAAATATTGCAATGTTTCAATTCAACATCTCCAAATGGTAGATAAGAAAACATTGCTCGAGTACCTTTTGGACATAGGTTTATCCACTAGACTCCATCAGTAGAGGTTTCCCCTGTTGTGAGTCAGTCTCGAGAAGGGTGAACTTCTCATCCACCTCAGTCTCAAAGTATCAATTAGGAAAGTACCTCAATAATAAACACCGTTTCGTTGTGTGATATATCTTCTTTTAAACATAGGTTTATCCACTAGACTCCATCGGTAGAGGTTTCCCCTGTTGTGAGTCAGTCTCGAGAAGGGTGAACTTCTCATCCACCTCAGTCTCAAAGTATCAATTAGGAAAGTACCTCAATAATAAACACCGTTTGTTGTGTGATATATCTTCTTTTGGACATAGGTTTATCCACTAGACTCCATCAGTAGAGGTTTCCCCTGTTGTGAGTCAGTCTCGAGAAGGGTGAACTTCTCATCCACCTCAGTCTCAAAGTATCAATTAGGAAAGTACCTCAATAATAAACACCGTTTCGTTGTGTGATATATCTTCTTTTAAACATAGGTTTATCCACTAGACTCCATCGGTAGAGGTTTCCCCTGTTGTGAGTCAGTCTCGAGAAGGGTGAACTTCTCATCCACCTCAGTCTCAAAGTATCAATTAGGAAAGTACCTCAATAATACACACCGTTTGTTGTGTGATATATCTTCTTTTGGACATAGGTTTATCCACTAGACTCCATCGGTAGAGGTTTCCCCTGTTGTGAGTCAGTCTCGAGAAGGGTGAACTTCTCATCCACCTCAGTCTCAAAGTATCAATTAGGAAAGTACCTCAATAATACACACCGTTTCGTTGTGTGATATATCTTCTTTTGGACATAGGTTTATCCACTAGACTCCATCGGTAGAGGTTTCCCCTGTTGTGAGTCAGTCTCGAGAAGGGTGAACTTCTCATCCACCTCAGTCTCAAAGTATCAATTAGGAAAGTACCTCAATAATACACACCGTTTGTTGTGTGATATATCTTCTTTTGGACATAGGTTTATCCACTAGACTCCATCGGTAGAGGTTTCCCCTGTTGTGAGTCAGTCTCGAGAAGGGTGAACTTCTGATCCACCTCAGTCTCAAAGTATCAATTAGGAAAGTACCTCAATAATAAACACCGTTTCGTTGTGTGATATATCTTCTTTTAAACATAGGTTTATCCACTAGACTCCATCGGTAGAGGTTTCCCCTGTTGTGAGTCAGTCTCGAGAAGGGTGAACTTCTCATCCACCTCAGTCTCAAAGTATCAATTAGGAAAGTACCTCAATAATAAACACCGTTTGTTGTGTGATATATCTTCTTTTGGACATAGGTTTATCCACTAGACTCCATCAGTAGAGGTTTCCCCTGTTGTGAGTCAGTCTCGAGAAGGGTGAACTTCTCATCCACCTCAGTCTCAAAGTATCAATTAGGAAAGTACCTCAATAATACACACCGTTTGTTGTGTGATATATCTTCTTTTGGACATAGGTTTATCCACTAGACTCCATCGGTAGAGGTTTCCCCTGTTGTGAGTCAGTCTCGAGAAGGGTGAACTTCTGATCCACCTCAGTCTCAAAGTATCAATTAGGAAAGTACCTCAATAATAAACACCGTTTCGTTGTGTGATATATCTTCTTTTAAACATAGGTTTATCCACTAGACTCCATCGGTAGAGGTTTCCCCTGTTGTGAGTCAGTCTCGAGAAGGGTGAACTTCTCATCCACCTCAGTCTCAAAGTATCAATTAGGAAAGTACCTCAATAATAAACACCGTTTGTTGTGTGATATATCTTCTTTTGGACATAGGTTTATCCACTAGACTCCATCAGTAGAGGTTTCCCCTGTTGTGAGTCAGTCTCGAGAAGGGTGAACTTCTCATCCACCTCAGTCTCAAAGTATCAATTAGGAAAGTACCTCAATAATACACACCGTTTGTTGTGTGATATATCTTCTTTTGGACATAGGTTTATCCACTAGACTCCATCGGTAGAGGTTTCCCCTGTTGTGAGTCAGTCTCGAGAAGGGTGAACTTCTGATCCACCTCAGTCTCAAAGTATCAATTAGGAAAGTACCTCAATAATAAACACCGTTTCGTTGTGTGATATATCTTCTTTTAAACATAGGTTTATCCACTAGACTCCATCGGTAGAGGTTTCCCCTGTTGTGAGTCAGTCTCGAGAAGGGTGAACTTCTCATCCACCTCAGTCTCAAAGTATCAATTAGGAAAGTACCTCAATAATAAACACCGTTTGTTGTGTGATATATCTTCTTTTGGACATAGGTTTATCCACTAGACTCCATCAGTAGAGGTTTCCCCTGTTGTGAGTCAGTCTCGAGAAGGGTGAACTTCTCATCCACCTCAGTCTCAAAGTATCAATTAGGAAAGTACCTCAATAATAAACACCGTTTGTTGTGTGATATATCTTCTTTTGGACATAGGTTTATCCACTAGACTCCATCAGTAGAGGTTTCCCCTGTTGTGAGTCAGTCTCGAGAAGGGTGAACTTCTCATCCACCTCAGTCTCAAAGTATCAATTAGGAAAGTACCTCAATAATACACACCGTTTGTTGTGTGATATATCTTCTTTTGGACATAGGTTTATCCACTAGACTCCATCAGTAGAGGTTTCCCCTTTTGTGAGCCAGTCTCGAGAAGGGTGAACTTCTCATCCACCTCAGTCTCAAAGTATCAATTAGGAAAGTACCTCAATAATAAACACCGTTTCGTTGTGTGATATATCTTCTTTTGTCATCCTCACACTTTGAAATCAAATAATACAAATTTGAGCTTTAAAAACCAATAAAACAATGTATGGCCATTTTGACTTTTCTGTGTGGCCATTTTGACTTTTTTGTGTGGCTATTTTGACTAGGGGTTGTGGCCATTTTGACTTTCTTGTGTGGCCATTTTGACTAGGGTCAGTGTGGCCATTTTGTCGTGTGGCCATTTTGACCTGTTCCCTAGACATGTAGGTTCGTCAGGACAATGGTCAGATGCTGACAATCAATTGACCTGCACGTATGTAGACATTTCATACAGATACCAGGTTAGAAATCCACGTGGTTCGAATAAACAAAGGGTAAATGTTTGAGTTTCACACGGTAGTAAACAGACTGAATATTGCCCACCTTTTATGATAAGCTTGGTAGATATGGACCTAATATGGTGTTCAGAATAAGGCCTTTCTCATGTAAAAGAAACTAATGGCTTGAATGCATAAAATTAATAGCTCCAGCAAATGACAAATCCAGTATAATGTGGCTATTTAATTGCAGAATTTCTTCTGGCATCAAATAACACGTCCATTGTGTCTCGATGTTTGTACTAACCTGGATACACGCCATGTTAGGTAGTTCCAGCATCAACAATAGCTTCAGTTTCAGGAAACCAGACAACTGAGGAACTGATCAGTATTTCAGGAAGACCGTGAAATACAAGAGTATTTTGTTACATATTTTACGTTTAAAAAATTACTTTAGAAAGCTGTTAGGAAAATATTCGAATCTATCGTAGTCAACAGCTATGTGTGAGACTGGTAGGGGTGGAAGGGATGTGTGAGACTGGTAGATTTAGAGACTGGTAGAAGTGAAAGGGATGTGTGAGACTGGTAGAAGTGGAAAGGATGTGTGAGACTGGTAAATGTAGAGACTGGTAGAAATGTAAGGTATGTGTGAGACTGGTAGAGGTGGAGTGAGTGAGTGAGTTTAGTTTTACACCGCACTCAGCAATATTACAGCTATATGGCGGCGGTCTGTAAATAATCGAGTCTGGACCAGACAATCCAGTGATCAACAACATGAGCATCGATCTGCGCAATTGGGAACCGATGACATGTGTCAACCAAGTCAGCGAGCCTGACCACCCGATCCCGTTAGTCGCCTCTTACGACAAGCTGAGTCGCCTTTTATGGCAAGCATGGGTTGCTGAAGGCCTATTCTACCCCGGAACCTTTACGGGTCGCCACATATAAGGCTTCTACGAGGAAGAAGTGTGCCCAAACCATGCATCAGTATAAACCTTTTGCTTGACTCTAAAACAAGAAGACGCGGTCGGTAGAGGTGGAAGGGATGTGTGAGACTGGTAGATTTAGAGACTGGTAGAAGTGAAAGGGATGTGTGAGACTGGTAGAAGTGAAAGGGATGTGTGAGACTGGTAGAGGTGGAAGGGATGTGTGAGACTGGTAGAAGTGGAAAGGATGTGTGAGACTGGTAAAGGTAGAGACTGGTAGAAATGTAAGGTATGTGTGAGACTGGTAGAGGTGTAAGGATCTGTACTGGTGTTTGGTGTTACAGTGTGGGACTGCACGGGGGCTTGGTGTTTGGCAGTTCAATACCTATACCGCCGTGTTCAGAAAGACACATTTCCTAAGAGCAATGTTCAAAGGATCAATTATCTACGGCATTTACAGATGCTTAACATACATAATCTGATTTCAAAGCTTTTAAATTCAATTTCCAGAACTGTATGGCATGTAAAAGCCGATTAAAGTTTTGTAACAAAACCCGAATTAGAACCAGCGACTCTTGTTAAATAAGACTGCTCCTCTTGCACTGGGGAAAACACTGCCTGGAAAAAGGGAAGTCTTAACCTGTGTACAATATGAGTGATTCTGCTATTGAAACACTTCGATTTATCTCCCAGGAACTGAAGCCAAGGGTGCCTCCTTCATGTTTCGAGCACGCAAAAGGAGGACATTATTCAACGAATGAATGCGAAAGAGGTCGGTGTATTCCCATACTAAACACACAGAGATAATCTTTACTTTTGTGACTTAATAGAACTAAAATCACCGCCATAGGGTTTTCTGAACAAATTCACAGATAGGTTGATTTACATATATTCGTTTTCTCTGTAGATATCGAATGCGTGTAAATGGCTAGCTATGCTCAGAAAACATCAAGAAAACGCACATCGACGTGTACAAGCTCAAGACATTTAGGTGAATGTGTGTTTTGGTTTTCAGTGCTGTCAGTAATACTTCAGCAATATCACGGCCGGGAAAACCAGAAATACATACCGTTGTGCGCTGTGCTCATTTGTGGGAAACGAACGGGTCTTTGGTGTGGCGAGTGAACTCTTTAACCTCTATGCTACCCCACTGTTCCTTTAAGACATTGATTGGCAAATGCTTAAGTTCACTCTATCAAGTCATCAGACACAACAGCACCGCTAAATAATGAGACACACACCACGGTACTACGTTTGGTCAGGGGACATACATCACTACAATATATTAGATCAAGTCAAATAGAACACCACATTATATTAGTTCAAGTCGGGTTAGGTTACGCTACATGCTAATACGACATATATGGCATATCTGTGATGCTACTATAGTACATATAGTAAATTTGTGGCGCTACTACAGTATATATAGTATATGTGTGGTGCTGCTAGAGTATATATAGGATATCCGTGATGCTACTACAGTATATATAGGATATCCGTGATGCTACTACAGTGTATATGGTATATTTGTGATGCTACTACAGTATATATGGTATATCTGTGATGCTACTACAGTATATATGGTATATCTGTAATGCTACTATAGTATATATAGTATATCTGTGATGTTACTTTAGTATATATGGCATATCTGTGATGCTACTACAGTATATATGGCATATCTGTGACGCTACATCAGTATATATGGCATATCTGTGACGCTACTACAGTAGTATATATGGTATATCTGTGATGCTACTACAGTATATATGGTATATCTGTGATGCTACTACAGTATATTTGGCATATCTGTGACGCTGCTACAGTATACTAGTATATAGTATATCCGTGGTGTTACAGCAGTACAATCTCTCGTGTTACTCGAGTGTATCTGTTATGCCAGTATATCCGTGGTGTAACTCGAGTGTATCTGTTCTGTTATGCCAGTATACAAGTAACAGAGCAATACGAATTGCGAAGGGTGTTCCTTAATTTCTTTCGAGTAGTATATCATATGCGGCTGGAAAATGGTGTGGCGGTTTGTTCCTGGTGTCAGGCTGTACGAATGAAGGAGACCCTGTCACTCTAGGACGGAGCAGCAATGTGTCTCCGTGGAGGTAGTAGGACATATACCTGCCTCTTGAAAGCCCTCCTCCTTGTCAAATACAAGTGTGGCAGAGAACGATTACGAGAAAACATTTGCTTTTCTTCTCCGGTGGTCGACTATAGAATCCAACGACAGGTAACTGAGACATACTTCCTGGGCGTTGTTTATCCGTGGACAGATAATTCATTACGTCTTCTGGTGCGCTTGCAACATCTTCAGCTACTGAAACCTAAAACAGCCCCCTTAGATTTGATATTTCATCCCTACAAGTTCTTGTTTCAAAGGCCAAGCGGAGCAAGATAGTTATGTGAACAACAACGGTATCGATACCATTCTTTAAAGTGAATAATAAAACCTTCCCGATACTAGGAACTCATGTGAAGAAAACTCCCCATATCAAGTGTGCTTATTGTGAGCAAAGACAAAGATTAACACACTGCACTACTCAGGACTGTGAAAATAGCATGGGGTGAGTATATCTCAGGATGAATACCCATCCAGATGAGTTGTAGCATAAACTGACTACCCATCCCGACGTATTGTACCCAGGAGTGAGTACCTATCAAACTGAACTGTAATCTAGAGCAAGTACCCATGAAGGTGTATGCACCCTAGGGTGAGTAGCCATGAAGGTGTATGCATAATAGGGTGAGTAGCCATGAAGGTGTATGCACCCTAGGGTGAGTAGCCATGGAGGTGTATGCATAATAGGGTGAGTACCCATGAAGGTGTGTGCATAATAGGGTGAGTACCCATGAAGGTGTATGCACCCTAGGATGAGTAGTCATGAAGGTGTTTTGTACAGTAGAGTGAGTAACCTTCCACGTGTTTTATACCCAGAAGTGAATACCATCACCGGGTATTGTACGCTAGGGCGCGTACCCTTGAAGGTGTATGCACCCTATGGTGAGGACCCTTGAAGGTGTATGCACCTTATGGTGAGGACCCATGAAGGTGTATGTACCCTAGGGTGAGTAGCCATGAAGGTGTATGCACCCTAGGGCGAGTAGCCAAGAAGGAGTTTTTTACAGTAGAGTGTGTACATTATTACAACTTACCCAGCAGTGAAGTCCGGCCTTGTTACACCTTAACATATAGTGAAGACCAACCTTATTACACCTTACCTTGTAGAGACGTCCGACCTTATTACACCTTACCGTTTAGTGAAGTCCAACCTTATTACACCTTAACGTATAGTGAAGACCAACCTTGTTACACCTTACTGTGTAGTGAAGTCCAACCTTGTTATACCTTACTGTGTAGTGAAGTCCAACCTTATTACACCTTAACGTATAGTGAAGACCAACCTTGTTACACCTTACCTTGTAGAGGAGTCCAACATTATTACACCTTGGCGTTTAGTGAAGTCCAACCTTATTACAGCTTATCTTGTAGTGAAGTCCAACCTTATTATACCTTACTGTGTAGTGAAGTCCAACCTTATTACACCTTACTGTGTAGTGAAGTCCAGCCTTATTACGCCTTAACGTATAGTGAAGACCAACCTTGTTACACCTTACCTTGTAGAGGAGTCCAACATTATTACACCTTGGCGTTTAGTGAAGTCCAACCTTATTACACCTTACCTTGTAGAGATGCCCAACGTTATTGCACCTAACTGTGTAGTGAAGTCCAGCCTTATTACACCTTACTGTGTAGTGAAGTACAACTTTATTACACCTTAACGTATAGTGAAGACCAACCTTATTTCAACTTAATGTGTAGTGAAGTCCAACCTTATTGCACGTTACCGTGTAGTGAAGTCCAACCTTTATTACACCTTACAGTGTAGTGAAGTCCAACCTTATTACACCTTACTGTGTAGTGAAGTCCAACATTGTTGCACCTTACCCAGTAGTGAAGTCCAACCTTATTACACCTTACCCAGTAGTGAAGTCCGGCCTTGTTACACCTTACTGTGTAGTGAAGTCCAACATTGTTATACCTAACTGTGTAGTATATGCCAGTGCTAGAGTATTGTGCACCAACGCTACTATTCGATTCGTTAGCGAGTATTGTGCACCAGCGCTAGACCCGATAGTGAGTATTGTGCACCAACGCTAGTACCCGTTAGCGCGTACTGTACCTCAGTTACAGTACCCGTTAGCATGCACAGTACCTACGGGTACTCTGAAGATATTTACGGGCACGGTGTAGATGGCCGAATGTGTACACTCGTCATTGTAGTGGCGATTGGGAGCCTTCGTGGCAGTCTGGACAATGTACATTAGCGAAACAAAACAACTGAATTAAACTCAGACATGTTTTACTCCAAATTAGGCCGTGTTTGACAAAACGTTTAAACACACATCAGTTGAGTAAAGGGCAAACGTGAGTCATCCCCTCCCTCAGTGTTCGGCCCTCCCTCTGAACAGGGCGCTTTGATAGCTATTACAGGAACACGACAAAGCTTGGCCCCTAATGACTGCCTAATTACTTCTACTGTGATAGATAATACCATTATAGAATAGACTACGGTACACATCTACTAATACTCACCAACTCACTGTTCTTTAACAGTGAGATGACTATTCAATCGATCGCCAAACCATTGTCGGGAATTCTTCTGCAGGCATCAACTATAGTAAAGAAGATCGAATTTGGCATTTAAAGAAAATTCAATGAGGAAACATTTGGCATTTACAATGTTGCCCTTTATGCGTTTTCAGATGTTTTCAACGTCTAGAAGTTCGGAGTTATTAGAAAGAATTATGTTGAATCTTGTTGGTATATTGTGTTGGCATTTTCAAATGTGACTATATAAGGACCGTTTTTGCTGTGTTTATAGCATCGCATTACGAAATCGTGAAAAACGTAAATCATTCCAGATAAATATTTTAGGCGTGTTTTGCATACGAAATGTGTTTTTTTTCTGCTAAAATATCACATGATGATGACAGGCGACGACAGGAAACTTAAAGAGATATTTCTTGAGGAATTGTGTTTTGAATTGGAAATGTACCCTGAGAATTGATCTTTACTGGAATATATCTGATTTAAGAGGTTGTTATTCAAAGAACCTCATCATTACAAAAGGCTGAACATGTTTCCACAACGTTTTAAATCTTCAGTTGATGCGGAGCGGTTATTTACCACTGACCTACGAGTGTTGTAAGTGAGTGAGTACATTGCTGAACGCCGGAATCGTGGAATAATGTGCATACACGTAGTGCATGTGCTACTTAGTAACCTGTAAAGTGCGTTGCTCAGCTGATGTGAGACAGTTGATTTTGAAGGTGCATGTTTTTTTTTCATCGTGAAGCAAAACGAACTGAAGCATTTTATACTATTAATGATTACTTGAAGCGAGCTTCTAAGCCCTTGATGCGTACAGTTGGAGGCACGAGCAAATATGACTTATGAACATGCATAAAATTTTTTTTTTTGCTGTTTAACGTTGGCCTCAACAATATTCCAGCTGTGTGACGCGTATGACCTGGACCAGGCAATCCAGTGATTAATATCACGAGTATCGACCCTCTCAACTGGAATGCGAGGCAATGTGTCATCCAAGTCAGCGAGCCTGACCACCAGATGCCGTTAGTCGCCATTACGACAAGCATGGGGTGCTGAAGATCTTCATGGCTCACGGTGGTATATACACCCGTTTGCAAGAGCTTATATATTAGTAGACACGAGTATATATAACTGCTGCCAAGTGTCTATAACTACATGAGCAAGAGTAAATAGAACCGTGGTCAAGAATTTGTACATTTTGATGGTAAGAGTATAGAGGTGTGGGCATGGGTTTACACAACTGCAGGCATGAGTAAATGCAGGGTACACACAAAGTAACGTAACAGACCTCTGTTTGGACATCGGTTTTCTAAGCAGTATGGATTATAATCTGCATTTCTGTAAAGTTACGGTTGGTAACGGATTTTGGTGTGTAATCTAGGCACATGACTGCGGAACGACCTCTCTGTTACGTCTGTTACTTGTGTAACAAGTAGAACACACACATACCCACACACACGCACATGCACACACTCCATTCCCCGTCTGTCTGTCTTTCTGTCAGTCTTTCTTTCTTGATCCTTCTTCCTTTTTCTTTTTCTTCTCTCTCTCTCTCTCTCTTCCAAAAGGCGAATCTGCTTGTCTTAAGAAGCAACTAACATGGTCGGAATATGAGGGTCGCTGACTTGGTTGACATGTCATCGGTTCCCAATTACGCAGAGGGATATTCATGCTGTTGATCGCTGGATTGTCTGGTCCACACTCGATTATTTACAGACTGACGCGATATGGCTGGAATATTGCTTAGTGCGGCTTTAAATCCGGATATCGTAACGGTTATGATATGCAAATCCCTTATACAAGTGTCCTCGTCATTCCCAACACACATGGTGGCTCCAGCGAATAAAATTATTGGGATACGTGGACGGCAACCAGCAATATGATGTACATGACAGTTATGTAGGCGATAGAAAGGTGTACAATATGTACGTTAGATTGTAGCTGGTATCAGAATCATCACTATGGATCTGAGATTCTCAGACATCAAGAAAGGCTTTACAGAGATTATATGTCATACCTGTAACATGATCTAGAAGAAGACCGGAATAGCTTTTAACCTGTCTGGTATCGATTAATACGCCGCAGAGGTGAACTTTTATACAAACGGTTTTCGTTCTGAAGACATAGCCGAGCAAGACTGACCAGGGCTGCAACATTCAGGGCTTTTGTAAAGCTTTCATAATATGTTCTGAAAGGTTTTGGGAGCACATTTCACAATAAGACGATACCAGACGCGGTTCAATTTTTAACAATTTTTAGTGCCTTTGCATGAATTTGTGAAAGTGCAAAAAATTATTTCTTGTGAAAAGCCCCTCATCTGTAGCTTGTACAGGTGTAAAGGTTGTGATTCGCAGCTTTCTGTGATGACGTCATGAAATATATCTTGTTCTTGCTACTTATCATGTAAGACGCTTTTATGAATCGGCAGCTTCTGAATCAGTTGGACGAAAGACGGACGATGCTTGACGACAAGAGGACCCTTTTACTCAATCTTCAAACTGGGTTTGACAATTTGAAGCAGCTGAATTTCTAACTTAACTGTATTTCTGAAATGAGAAACTCAAAGTCAACTCGAGTAACCTATCTACCAAACACAAATTGTCTACTAGGTTTGAGTTTAATATCGATTTCGGTTTATTCTGGAAAAAAAATGCATTTTCCCACCTTTTCTCAATTTGAGTAACAACGCTGACGTATGTAGAAACTAAAATTTCTTTCGAGAAATGAGGCCGTCGTCCCTTTGTAATTACGGCCGCCATCAGCAGTGTTGCAGACGCATATCTCAGCTTGTCATACAAGTCAGTGTTTTATTGATTGGATCAAACGTGAGGGATGGACACCTGAAAATACTTCCCCCTGAATGTACAATTTAAATGCCCCTCTCACAGGCATATGATTAATTGGTAGCCGACATTAAACATTGCTAGAGAATAGAATTTGCGAGCCTCGTAACCATAATTTGTCTAAGGTGAGTTCCGTTCTGCATGCAATCATCTAATAAGTAAATATACAGAACTGCCATTTCCTGTACATTAATTCAACAAAAATGTATCGAAATGTCCACAAATAATATTTCTAGTTAAAAAAAGTTATTCATATTAATTTATCATTCTCTGTAAATTACAATATGAATTGTAAATTTATCAACTTTAAAATCACTCTGGAAAACAGATTTCAGTTCCAGGGTGTTTGATCTATAAACATGGTATAAGGGGAACATGTAATATTGTCATGTTTTAGTTTAGTGAATGAGTAGGTTTTACGTCTCACTCAACAATCTTCCAGCTATATGGCGGCAGTCTGTCAATACTCGAGTCTGGACCTGACAATCCAGTGATCAACAGCATGAACATAGATCTGCGCAATTGGGAACCGATGACAAGTGTCAATCAAGTCAGGGAGCCTGACCACCCGATCCCGTTAGTCGCCTCTTACGACAAGCATAGTCGCCTTTTATGGCTAGCGTGGGTTGCTGAAGGCCTATTCTACCCCGGAACCTTTACGGGTCGCCACATATACGGCTTCTACGAGGAAGCAGTGTGCCCAAACCATGCATCAGTATAAACCTTTTGCTTGACTCTAAAACAAGAAGACGCGTCGTTCCCCTTTTGTACGGCTTAGAAGCGTGGATATGAAGAGGGATTTTTCCACTCAACGTACCGTAAATCCCTGTTTTAAATATTAACAATAATCCCTGACATAATGAAGGAAGGAACTGCTATATGTTTACAAAAAAGGGTTTGCATGGAATCCGAGAGGGAACATTGTGGCGCTGTTGCGTTCTCGCGTTGGTAGTAAATACGCCATACGAAAGGACGATAACATAACAATGCGGCAAATAGCCTAAAAGTCGCATTGTCGCACTTCGGTTAATATTGACACTTTTGCTTTTTGTAATGTCGGCAACACGACAATGTCCCTGCTAGAATTCATACAAAATCGATGTTCGATGTAATTCTATTCCTTATTTGGAATTGTGTATATTTAGAATTTTTTATATTTTTGTATTTGTTTAGGAATACAATTGACTTGTCTTTGTGACTCTTACTACCGTTGACGGCTTTATACACTCACCTGTTCGCCAACATTTGGTGTCATCTGTATTTGACAGTGATTTATAGATGTGTGATCCTATGGTTATGGATACGTTTTGATCATTTCTGTGTACCATCAAACAGTCATCTTTACCTTTGTATATCGAGCAATGTGACAAGCAGCCCCAGCCTTTGGTGTCTACCATCGAGGCACAATCGACCAGGCGCTAACAGACTCCTCATCAAACGTTTTGGGTGACGGATAAAGAATACACGACTTTGGGAAAGTCGTTTTTCTGTTGTGAAGAACATATGTGTTTTTTCGTATCGATGTGCCCCAGAATATCGATGCAATTGACGTGTGTCCTTTTAAAGTTGCCAACCAACTTACCTGTGCTTGTCGGCATGTTCTCGGTTTGACCCAGACCTATGTTATACAAGTGTATGTAATCGGTGGCACTTGCGGGGACCGATGCGCTTACATTTCCGTGAATATATAATGTGACAATAACACTACAATAATACTAAATCGTACAGTCTAGACTTCTTATGAAAACAGAAACGTTATTGCCATGAGTAAAATGTCTCACATTCACATTTGTGATCTCGGACGCCCTTTCTTACCTTGTATTTTGAGATACGGACGTACTTCAATAACTAACAAAATAATAAAAAAAAAACCCCAACAATTTACCATGGAGCAGGTGTTTTGAAAGCAGATGCACTGTGCGTCTTCTGTTTGTGAGAGCCTGTATCTTCACTGGTTCAAGCTTGGCGAAAAGTATAGAAAGGGCACATCTGTAGCTCGCATGAAGTCCTCCTGTAATAAAGTTGACACATATTTCAAATCTAAATACGACCTTATTCCGCCCCTTCTATATAGGCGATTAGTATTTGAAACGACAGATTTGCTGCTCATGCATGGGCTCTCTTCCCCCATCTGGACAGCGGCTCAGTTTGCACCTTCTCCATGTGACATCTCCTATATTTTCCCGTTCAAGATGCTCAATTTGAACATAACATAAGAACAACCAATATACATATGAGGTTGAAATACCAAAGAGCTATTTTGAGGAATATACTCATTTTTCTGTTACACGTTGTGAATGGCCTGTATGTCTTCTGAATCTATTTCTGCTCTATGTGTATACCTGGTATCTCCGCTGATATGACCTTCCTATGATACATACAATTAATGTTTACCATTCTTTTGCCTATATTCCCAACTGAACCTGCCGCTGAGAGGACAGTGAATGAGTGAGTGAGTTTAGTTTTAAGCCGCAATAGTCCAGCTATATGGCGACGGTCTGTAAATAATCGAGTCTGAACCAGACAATCCAGTGACCAACAACATGAGCATCGATCTGCGCAGCTGGGAACCGATGATGTGTGTCAACCAAGTCAGATCATCCCGATCCCGTTAGTCGATTCGTACGACAAGCATGGTCGCCTTTTACGGCAAGCATTGGTTGCTGAAGGCTTATTCTACCCCGGATCTTTACGGGGCGAGCAGGAGAGAGACCTGAGGGGGTTAAACATTGACAACACTGCGAATCAAACAAAGAACATTCTAATATCAAAGTATATCGTTCTTACTCAGATTGTGAACATGATTACTTTGACACAAAGTCAGCTACGAATGACGATGCGAATTACTGCTGTACTGCGATCTGCAGCCCACCGTCGCCTGGCAACCAGAACTAGAACCAGAACTCCTGCAGAATCTATGTTATACAAGGACTGTGTTTTTGTCTATGTTAACAGATATAACCTTTAAGGTCAGTGTGACGTGAAAGAGCATTTCCGGACTGACTACAGTCAGGGTTTTATTTCTAAGGGCATCATTTCTTTTTTTGAGATAGTCAAGGTGAAAACGAAGTTGAAATACAAGCTACAGTGAAGCAGGGTCTTGAGGGAAATCATTTTCCCAACTAGTGGTTTTAAACACGTCAAGTTTCAAGTGAATATCGAATTATAGACAGGTGGGAAAATACATTTGTTTCACCAAGAATAGGCATTATTTGTCAGGTCTTGTGTTCCTGTCTTCAGCAAAATAGTCATGGAAGGCTAGCTACCGGAAGAACATGTTATATGTTATTGTTTCATGGCTGCCTATCAATCCGGTGTAAGAAGGCGTTTGGTATTTTTGTGAACCGTTTTTAGGTTTTCTTTGTTTTCTCGTATCACGTGAGTGAATGAATATGGTTTTAGGCCCCTTTTAACAGTATTCCAGCAATATCACGCCCCTTAATACCAGAATTGATCTTCACGCATTGTACCCATGTGTAGTGAGTAAGCGAGTTTAGCTTTACGACAATTATAGCATTAATTCACAATATCACGACAGGGGTATCACCCAGGTGGTGAATCTCTATCGGGTCTTCGGCGTGACGAGCGGACGCTGTAACCAATAGGTCACCTCATCGACCCTCTTATCATCTGTGGTTAGTTAAGACCTATTTCATTAGCACGCACAGATATATTCAGGACAGTGTATATATGCTCCCTAGTGTGTGTTGGTATGAATCTCCCGAAGCACTGTCGTGAGAATGTACAATTAGATATTCTTATCATTTTCATATCAAATCATTTTCATATCCTCTATCTCTTCAGATCTTCAAGGGCAAAAGAAGAACTAACTTTTATCGCCAACGAAACGAAATTTGTAACTTACTTAATCAAGCGTTATTTTGCCAAATGTCGGAACGAGCGGAGTTATGCCCCTTGGGCTTTTTAACGACGACCCGCTTTCGTTGAACCTAGTTGGTTGTGGAGACCTGGTTCAAACAAATGCATTACCTCAGACCTAAGTGACAAACATCTCTTGCACCCTCACTGCATTAGGCGTCCACGGTTTCATCCAGCAATCTATTCATTGGACCCAAAGTGAAGCAAAATATTCTTTTCATTCTTTGTATTCGAAAAATTCATGTGCCTTGTAGAAGATAGATCGTCATCTCCCTGAAGACAACATGAATTTCATGGATCCATTTCATTCGACAGTGTTGGTAAACCATTACCAATAACCTGTCGGTCACAATTCTATTCCTCATCAGTGTCGTTTACATAAAAATACCCCTAGGAACTATTTCAGCATGTCTTTGCGTTTATGGAAGCATAACGGTAAGACCGGGTTTAACACTGTGTGGCTCCGCTCCACTGTGTGGCTCCGCTCCACTGTGTAGATCCGCTCCACTGTGTGGATCCGCTCCATGACCGCATGTAAAGCGACCACACCGGCTCCACACAAAAGATGAAACATGTTGATCTTAATTCTTATCAATACGAACGTGAACAATAATAAGGGCATTTTGAATACGTATGTCAGCAATAACAATTGCGTATTAAATACGCACGTCAACAATGTAATACGTACTTCAACAATAAAAGCGGTATATTAAATAAATCCGTCAACAATGATAAGAGCATATTGAATACATACGTCAACAATAATATCGGCATATTAGATACGTACATCAACAATAATATCGGCATATTAGATACGTACGTCAGCAATAATATCGGCATATTAGATACGTACATCAACAATAATATCGGCATATTAGATACGTACATCAACAATAATATCGGCATATTAGATACGTACATCAACAATAATATCGGCATATTAGATACGTACGTCAGCAATAATATCGGCATATTAGATACGTACATCAACAATAATATCGGCATATTAGATACGTACATCAACAATAATATCGGCATATTAGATACGTACGTCAGCAATAATATCGGCATATTAGATACGTACATCAACAATAATATCGGCATATTAGATACATACGTCAGCAATAATAACGGCATATTAGACTGATACATACGTTAGCAATATTAACGTCACATTAGCTACGTACATCAGAAATAGTAACGGCATCTTAGATACATACGTTAGCAATAATTAAGGCATATTAGATGAAAACGTTAACAATACACACGGCATATTAGATACATACGTTAACATTAATAACATCGTATCAAATGTTCCACACAAACTCTGAGACCCGTGAATTTCCCGGGGTAAAAATGGCCTTCAGCAACCTCTGCTTGCCATAGAAGGCGACTATGCTTGTCGTAAGAGGCGACTAACAGGATCGGGTGGTCAGGCTCGCTCACTTGATTGACACATGTCGATTCCCAACACATCGATTCCCAACCGCCCAGATCGATGCTCATGTTGTTGATCACTGGATTGTCTGGTCCAGACTCGATTATTTACAGACTGACGCCATACAGCTGGGATATTGCTGAGTGCGGCGTAAAACTAGACTCACTCACTCACACAAACTCTGAAGACAAGAGTCAGGCACAATAACGTTGCAGAACAGGGTTTGATTAGCCAAGATAGTGCAATGGAATTACATGCAATTTATACATATCACATATATCACAATATATCTTCATCACCAGATGGCAATATAAGTAACGTAAATATCATAGTTGGCAATACGACTGACTAATTGTAATTCAAGAAGTCTTCATCGATGTTAATTTGTATTGAAGCCCTACTCTCCTATATACCACAATTTTCAATCAAGATGTGTACACTTAAGCCGACATCATCTGTATAGTTCGGGTCACTCGTGGAACGATGGATAGATATACAATATACAATATACAATATACCTGAGATATACAATATATATCTGAATTAAAATTTTAACTTGCTTGGGTTGTTATTGTACTAGAGCGTTTTCCCTTCCCCACCTGGCCTAATCCTTACCAACCTATTTCATTATATGAACGGTGTCCTTGAAAATACATGAAGAGAAAAGACGTTATTTCGGAAGGAGGTGAAGAAGAAACCTACACCAGTCTCAACACACATTTTTTACACATGTTTACACATGTATCAGTCCAAAACGTTGTGTTTTACATAATTTACAAATATAACAATTACAAACAAAGTAAACCTCTTTCGTTAACAATTCTTTACCTATTACCTAAAATGACATCTAACGTTGACGGCCGACATAAAGATACTTTTAAAGAAACTATGATATATTGTTAGTGTCAGGAGATCATTGGCAACAATCGTGAGGATATGACGCATCAAACCTGTATCCGGACTATTTGTATTGCGTATACGTGTGCATGACTATAACACGGTAAACACCACCGGAAGGATAATATCTGTACATCAGTAATCAGTGTTCATAGCCCCCTTGGTTTGGTACGACGGCTGTGCAGACGCTCAACTACGTTCATTAGACCAGTCCTAACATATCAGAATATCACGATCTAAAGACAGCTTACCATTCTCGCTGAATACAGGAATAACAACACATGCATCTCAGCAGTTATGGTAAACACGTTAAATTAATTCTCTTAGAAACCACAATCAAACACATATTTCGTTAATACAATGTCCATGAATGTAAGCAGATGTCTGGGACACGTGGTCAGTGATATCCCCGCTATACTTCTGTTCAATTTGTTTAAGGTGTATTGATCTGCAGTCAGATATAGCCACTGTCAATCATGTTGCCTCATAAATTGCTGCTCCGTCAATCCTCTTAGATGTTCAACTTCACTCACAGGAACAAAGGCCTGTTGGGTAAGGCTTTACGGTAATTCAAGATGAGAATATTAAATTAGTTTCCTCTGAACTATACAGTGTTTAAGCTGAATTACACATGGTCTAAATTAGACCCAAAACTCCTCGATATTCTATGCCTCATATAAACTCTGATGACTGGTAATATCTATTTATATCATACAGATTTTGATGCTCAGATTAATATATACGTATACTCATACAGACGGACAGACAGAAAGACAGAGAGACAGACAGGTAGATAGATAGATAGATAGATAGATAGACTGACATACAGACAGACATATAGATAGTTGTATAGGCCCTGTTTCTGACAACTGATATAATTTGGATTTATACGTATTCTGTGCTTCCCTATTATATTGTTCATGTGAAGGATACGATAGATACTTAGTGGGAGGCCACGTACGTCCTCTAAAACTTGAACCTCTCTGAAACTTGTGTAACTCTTGCAGAAAATAATTTATGTTGAAAAACTTATTCGAGGTACATTTTTTTCAAATGACATCGTATCAACCAAATATGTGTGTCTCCTGCAGACATCATTAACAAAACTGCTTTCAGCAAAAGAACTGCTTTTCGCGCGTTGTAGTTTTGTCTTAAAACTATTGTCATATTAGTTAAAAAACCTTATGTATGAAGGCTTTGTGAAAATGTTCCTATGTTTCACAGCTGTTTGTTCATATGATTTCTAGTCCTAGTGAACAAAAAGGTGAAGAACCTTCTTGTACCCGTGGCATTTAGTAAGGTTAGCTACAGAATGTTTTCCCATTATGAATGAATGCGAAGGGCCTGTTATAACCATGACAAGAATGATCGAATTAAAGTCACTTGTATTATCCAAAGCTGCCACATTTACAATACAGGAGAATCACTTCACCTGTCCTTTTTCCACAATCTTTAGTGTGGTCTGTCAGTGACACGGACAAGCCAGAGGTCACGTCCCCAGGTAGAGTAGCATTATCCCCTGATAAAAGAATTACCATGACATGCGCTCCTTCATGTGATTAAGCAGTGTCAATGTGGCTCTCAGCTGACCCAGTTCTCTGCTGAAATCAAAACTGAAGATACTATATCTTAGAGCTGCCACATAAGGTGAACCAATTCCGCTTTTCTAAATGACAATCCCAAAGGTAACGGGAAGCGCCTTGGCGAACGGAATATATTTACACATGGAACAACAAAAATACTTGTGTTTTTATTTTGTGAATGGAGAAATATTATCATAGACTCCATAGCGACAGGGCGTAATCGTATGGAGCCAATATGCGTGCATGAGATGCGACATGTATTCCTTACTCGCAGCAACAAGGATTAGATATGCATCACCAGATGTTCAGTGTTGGAATTTTGCAATTTTGAAATGTTTGATGACAGAGAGATTGTGCAACCCTCGGTCAGCGTCGTTATGGGCATATTAGCTCAATGGGGCAAACTCAATTTCTTCAGTTAAAAGTTTATTGGAACCCTTAGCAAGTACGGGAATATGTTAGTGGCCCGTATCCTGGGGATGAGGAATTGGTGATTCCCAAAGGTGCCATTGTAGTTACGATCATGGAGCTGAATCATATGAGGAAAATACACCAAGGGCCCATTTTACCGCAATTATGTTGCTCTCTTTTCGGGCCCTACTAAATGTAGTCAGACCTAACATGTCAGTTCCATTGAAACCTACACGTCCACTGTGAATGCCAATTTTGGTCAAAGCCCACTGAAATTGACAAGATAGTATCCTCTCTAAAACATGCCGATTGGCATGCAGGCTTCGGACTATTATTACTCTTTGAACTGTTTTTCAAAGACGCATTTCTACTCTCAGCGGATAGAGAGACAAAAGCAGACATGAAAGAGAATCAATTTCCCTGGACGTTTTTGGAGGTATTACTGCATACAGAAATTGATTGACCGGAAAACCAGATCCGACATGTTGGGAATTGATTTTTGTCCTCCTGGAAATATTTCTGTTCACAGCATGTTGCAAAGTGAGGAGCATTGTGCTGCATATGGGTCTCCATACATTCACAATATGCTATATTGATCTTTGCACGATGGACGTTGAATGGACAAATCAGTCAAAATTAGCAGCTACGAGTCAGAGTTCAGAGGAGGAGACCTGTTGGAAAACTTGTAACCAATTCCACTCACCTTTTGTGAATCAAAGATGTTTAAAACAAAACAAACAAAGAGTGTGAGGTGTTGTAAGAGTCAGATGTCGGGTGTGACGGGGTGTGGTTTAGTAAGTAGTGTATGGTGCTGACTTCTCGCACTCTCTGTCTCTCTCTCTCTCTTTCTTTCTTTCTTTCTCTCTATCTCTGTCTGTCTTACCCTACTCTCTCTCTCTTTCTCTCTTATAAAAGACATGTACGACTTACAACAGTTTAAAAACCCATATACTATATAAACAGTTAATTAACCCATATGCAATATAAAACAGTTTTATAACCCTTGTGCCACCTACAACTGCCATAGAACACATGCACGACCCACAACAGCGATCAAACCCAGACTAGCAACAGTTGTATAACCCACAAACTACATAGGACAGTTGGATAATCGATATACTCCATAAAACAGTTTTATATATCACGTGGGACCTATAACAGACGTATGTTACATATGTTACATACAGCAGTTATATAACCCATATACTACATACAACAGTTATATAACCCATATACCACATACAACAGTTATATAACCCATATACCACATACAACAGTTATATAACCCATATACCACATACAACAGTTATATAACCCATATGCTACATACAACAGTTATATAACCCATATACTACATACAGCAGTTATATAACCCATATACCACATACAGCAGTTATATAACCCATATACCACATACAGCAGTTATATAACCCATATACCACATACAACAGTTATATAACCCATATACCACATACAACAATTATATAACCCATATGCTACATACAACAGTTATATAACCCATATACCACATACAACAGTTATATAACCCATATGCTACATACAGCAGTTATATAACCCATATACCACATACAACAGTTATATAACCCATATACCACATACAACAGTTATATAACCCATATACCACATACAGCAGTTATATAACCCATATACCACATACAGCAGTTATATAACCCATATACTACATACAACAGTTATATAACCCATATACCACGTACAGCAGTTATATAACCCATATACCACATACAACAGTTATACAACCCATATACTACATACAGCAGCTATGTAAACCATATACTACAAACAGCAGCTATATAACCCATGTACAACCTACAAGAGCTATTTCACCCATATATTACATACAGCATAGGTATGAACCATGTACGACCTACAATAGTTATATAATCCATGTATCTACGTTATATAACAATGATTATCAATTACCCAGCATCCAACTAATACCCCATGACATAGCAAAACCAATGTTGTAATATGTGGCAGAGTAAAAACACTATTTACTGCTCTCGTTCCAAAACCAATACTCCACACGCACCAGTTACTTGACATACATAATGGTCACATTTTCCCAAGATGACGACTGACTATTTGGCTGATCTCGAGGGGACGCGATAGGCATGTGTTGATAGTCCCGGTATGATTTGTAGTTTTGCTGCTTACTTAGTAGGTAAATACAAAAGAATGTACACTGTCTTCCAAGTAGGGCAGGGTGGAAGTAGGTCACTAGCTCCTGACGCTGGTGGTAGCGGTATGATTAGCACTATAGCGCCGACGGCCATGACAGCAGTTCAGTGTATACTGGCATCAGTTAGACTTTTTGCAAGATGATGAAGAGCTGCAAAAACGTCGCTAAGATAGATTTAATCATTCAGATGTCCACAGTATCTAGCCACTTATACCACCATGAACACAACCGTCTTTTTTGAAGCTGTATCCATGACACCGCGTGCAGGGTAAAACAGTTGTGCCTGGAGTTGTATGTTGGGCAGGGGGTCTCAATATTCCTGCAATTTACTCACCGTGCTTACAGTCCCAAGCAATATAAGCGGAATGTTTTCTTAAGCTATAATACTAATATTGTGTGAGGTGAACATGAGTGAGTTTAGTTTTACGCCACTTTTAGCAATATTCCAGCGATATCACGGCGTGGGACACCGGAAAATGGGCATCACACATTGTACCCGTGTGGGGAATCGAACACGGGTGTCCGGCGTGACGAGCGAACGCTTTAACGTTCACCGCCCCCAGGTGAACATGAGAATATATATATATATATAGAGAGAGAGAATTGTAAGTTACGTTTGGGAGTAGTGCACTTTACCGGGCGCGCTTTTTCCGATTTTTTTCGCTGTGCTGGCGGGACTCGAACGCTCTCAGCAGGGGTCGTGGGATTCTATTTAGACTAATTAGCGGACACGCTACCTCGGGACCACCGGTGCGATCACAGTTAGTTAGTGCTCGTTTAACGGGTCATTACCCCACCTGCTCTGCGCATGCGCAGTGAATGAAAACAAACTATTATGGTTTGTTTTCATTTACTGCGCATGCGCAGAGCTAGGCCCCGCCTACCCATTCATCAAAGCGAGAAGCCACACCTAGGCATTGTTTTCAAGATGTTGTGCAGCCAATCCAGCGAAGCTATGATATACGATGACGTTTATCGTTTGACTTTCGATTCGTGGATGGATATATGGATATAATCGCATCTAAGGTTTGCCAACCCTAACCTTTACTCACTAACCCTAAGGATCTAGAAGGGGGGGTCCCTAACCCTAAAGATCTAGAAGGGGGGATCCCTAACCCTAAGGATCTAGAAGGGGGGTGTCCCTAACCCTAAGGATCTAGAAGGGGGGGGGGGTCCCTAACCCTAAGGATCTAGAAGCGGGGGTCCCTAACCCTAAGGATCTAGAAGTGGGGTCCCTAACCCTAAGGATCTAGAAGGGGGGTCCCTAACCCTAAGGATACATCAGCGCGGTAAAGTGAGACAGTTCAGTAGCTCTACAGCGCGCTCATTAGCGAGCGCTCAGCAGTCCCGGGTCGCGCGCCCGGTAAACTGCACTCTAGCCTTACGTTTTCCCCACAAACAAAAGTGGACTCCACCTGCACTATATTATTAGGTGACTTTCGCACGTGCAACTTTCTCATGACTACAACGAGAGCTGAGCAACTACTTTAATCAGTTTTAAGACAATAAATAAATGTGCTTTGTCATATTTCAGTTTCCGGCAATAAGTTAGCAAATCAAAGCTTGATAAGATATACTCCATAATTCAAGAAAGATGATATCAGAATGTTTGAGAAAGGCCTCAGTAACAATTAGCTGTTGACTCAGGATGAATAAGGAAATGACACGTATCCACGCTGCTGTTAGCAATATTCTACCCATATGACGGCGGATCCCCCAGAGATGGGCTTCATACATTGTACCTATGTGGGGAATCTACCCCGTGTCTTCAGCCTGACGAGTACACACTTTGACCACGCTGCTACCCTTTCACTCTAGACTTGCTCCAGTTAGAGCTTTACTATTGCGGAGAGGGTTATTCTGTCGGGAAGATAATACGTTTCAGGGACTGTGAGGGTGGCCTGCTGGTCAAAGCGTTGGATCGGGACCAAGGTTCGATTCCAAACATGGGTACAGCGAGTAAAGGCTGTTCTTGGTGATCACCTCGAGGTGAAATGTCTCCATGAATTCGTTAACTGTAAAATCCCTTCATCTGGGTGATTGTCTTGAAAGGTTACCGTTAGGGCTTATTGTACCCTTCATGTCTCATCCCGAAATCTAGCACAGTCGATTTCGGGAGAATGGTGTTCGATTGTAAAACATTTGTCACTAAATATGTACGCTTGTGTAATGACATGATATGATTTTAAAACAAACAGCGGCTGTTGTACTGGCGACAGGTTGTGGCCTACTCCCTCACTTACACTCAACGTTCACCAATCAATTCCCAGCACACATGTCGTGTCAAATATGTTCTGTCAAGGTTTACAAACATAACATGTCATCTATTATCTGGTTGCCGGTTTAACCTTGGAGTTTATTGCCCTACGCATATCATGACCGTCACAGCCAGGGAATGCTGTCGAGTTAATCTATAGAACATTCATACTCAGTTATATTTGTTGTACATGAAGAGTTCGTCGAACACGATCTTTAATAGTCCCACGGGTAAAATGAGCACGTAATGTCACCTTAATTCTTGCAGTGACGTGAAACAGATGAATATTTTCTCCCTATGACAACGTTTTAGATGGTATATGCTTTGGTGGGAGTTGCTGCATCGTGTTTGACGTGAACAGCATCACCAGCCAACCATCCTTGTCAACATGGCCAGACTTCAACCTCTGAACCGCTAACCATTACTGACCAACATCAATACCAGTGACCCCCTTCTCTCGTCACTCAACACCAGTAACACTTGACGTGGTCACATCCAGACAAAGCAAATCCCTGACGGCGACTTTACCTAAGGCAGCTGTTGAAGAGCTAGTCTGTGTCACAGTCCCTGAACCACATTATTTGCCCTACTGCCATGCTCACCTTGCAATCTAAAGCCTTAAAAGCAAGTCTAGAATCTTACAAGTCATAGGGGCCTGTTTCAATTAAAATGGGCTGATTTGTTACCATCAAAATGATATATGTGCAGGGAAGAAGCCTCAGGACATTTCTCTACGAAATAAACAGAAAAGGGACGCAGAAGAATCCTTAATTCTCAGAGCTGAAGCAACTAGACTTGCTAAAACACTGAGTGGGAGTTCATGCATTTCTCGAATCTGGGAACCAGTCAAGGGCCTGACTAAACGGACTATTAAGATGCTGTTGCAGTCTACTGTGTAGCTAAAAAGGTCTGGTGTATAGCTCGGGAAGTTTAGTGTATAGCTAGGGAGGTTTGGTTTACAGCCATGGATGTTTTACTGTATAACTACGGACTTTTGGTGTAAAGCTACGGACATTTGCTCTAAAGGTAAGGGGTCTGTTGCAAAGCTAGGGAGGTCTGTTGCAAAGCTAGGAAGATTTGGTGTAAAGCTAGGGAGGTTTGGTGTATAGCTAGGGAGATTTGGTGTATAGCTAGGAAGGTTTTGTGTAAAGCTAGGAAGCTTTGGTGTATAGCTAGGGAGGTTTGGTGTAAAGCTAGGAAGGTTTGGTGTATAGCTAGGAAGGTTTGGTGTATAGCTAGGAAGATTTGGTGTAGGGCTAGGGAGGTTTGGTGTATAGCTAGGGAGGTTTGGTGTAAAGCTAGGAAGGTTTGGTGTAAAGCTAGGGAGGTTTGGTGTAAAGCTAGGAAGGTTTGGTGTATAGCTAGGGAGGTTTGGTGTAAAGCTAGGGGGGTTTGGTGTATAGCTAGGGAGGTTTGGTGTAAAGCTAGGGAGGTTTGGTGTAAAGCTAGGAAGGTTTGGTGTATAGCTAGGGAGGTTTGGTGTATAGCTAGGGAGGTTTGGTGTATAGCTAGGGAGGTTTGGTGTAAAGCTAGGAAGGTTTTGTGTATAGCTAGGGAGGTTTGGTGTAAAGCTAGGGAGGTTTGGTGTATAGCTAGGAAAGATGTGAGTTTTAAGCATCTCTGTTGCCTAGGATACCTGCAATGCCATCATGCTGAGCTTGTGTTAGAGATGATCAGATATTTGCTAGATATATTGTCTTTACGGTAGTTTGAAGTACATACGTCAGCGATTAAAGTTTAAACTTGTGGCTTTTGATCATCCGTTTGCATCTATACGGTCATTGCCGCCTCTCTAACATACTGTTCGTACTAGGTTGCATACTCCCCAGGGAGATGACACTGAAATATCACTGACTCGTTGATCGCGGTATGTATTTCCCCGCTATAACCCAGGCTTTGATAGAATTAATGCAACTCATATATACGAACTGTTATTACCTATCATTACCCAGAGGCTTGATCAGACAACTTTATACCCCCCTCTGTCATGACAAACCCATTCTCATTATATACGCCAACTATGTGGTCAGTGACGCACGTATGGCCATCATGCACATACAAACTGTCAATGGATCGGCTCTTAATGTTCAATTCCGATAGGTACTGCTACTTCAAACACTGTATATTAAGTCTCTCAACATATCGCTAGAGTCAATGGCATACCGACGGCCGCTATCACAACCGACGGTGATATATTGTTGGGCAAGACCTTCGTGATGCTGTGTACAATGGCCATGTGATTAATGCGTGTCTCCCGGTTGAGAACAAGAATTACTGGATGAACTACCGTCGTCAAAAGTACAGTTCATTGAGCTGAGATTACAAAAGATACCTAGTGCTACATATATAGAGCTTTGTGAAAACAGGCCATCATCAGAACACATCGTTTTGTTACACAGTAGTCTATCTCCCATCGCTCTCTGTTTTATTTCCCTTTCATTAAAACCACCATTATAGCATTCAGGGAAGAACTATGATGACGATGGAACTCTGGTCATGGGATTTTCCCGACGCAGTGGTCAAATTGACGGACAAAGCCGAAGCCAGGAAACCTTGTCGTTGGCCGTCTGGTCATTAATACTAATATCTTCTTGCTCAAAAGCTTCAAAGAGTAGAACTGTCTCGAAATCCCTCAGATCTGGCTTATTTTACAACGGCTATCGTTATTTACCGGCGAAAGTCTGAGAAGGTTTTTCTAACGACCGATGATAATGAAGTCCATGTCCAAGACCAGACTTGAAATATTACGGCCACAAATAGCCCCACTTCGATCGACTTTGTCTGGACATTAGTAACTCTCCATGACAACTGACCGCTACCAAGGCTCACTCCAGCCTCATTAATATTCATGAGCTGGACACATACTTATTTGGTATTGATTCCGGCTTTTACAGATGTAGCCGCTGGTCACTGATTGAATTTGCTTGACCAATCAATATTTAGTTTGCATGATTGGAAGGCAGCGACAGGAATTTGCATACACGCATATGAGAGGAGCGTGATGGCGGGGCATTAGACTGTCTTTGGTTCCACTGGAGACGAGTTATGTAGAATGGGAGGATGAAGAATTAATGGTAAACAGTGGACACCGTGGACAAGGTGGAATTGAGAATAAGATAAATAATTCAAAACCTTGTCAATGTTTAGAACTGAAGGTAAATCCAGATAAATGGTCTGTGGCTTTCATTGTCTAGCTTTTCAACAACGATTGATGGAATCCGACATACCCTGATCTAAACGGACGCGTCCATGATGTTGTTCAGGTCTAGATGTCCGCTTAAATGATAATGAAATGCAATTATTATAAACAATCCTATGGCACTGTGGTATGTTTGGTCACAGCATAGGTTCAGTAGTTCCATGAATAATGTCTTCCATGTGTGAGCTTAGTGGAATCCCTGGCTTGGTGTATAAATGCTATAACGACCTCATGTTTAATACATCAGTCACTAACACAACGACCATTATGGCTAACTCTCTGTGCCGCAGTGATTCTTCTATCTGAATCATTTGATCAAGATGAACAATAACTCTCTTTATATTGCATTAATGCATTTTTTACAGCCGGCCAGTGGTGAGCACCTATGTAGCCTAATATGGTGTATTGTGTGTCAAAAATAGCGATAGGAGTAGAACCTGGTTTGCCTGAAGCTCTTGTATAGAGCTACTTCCTATAAGATACGGCTGTTGACATTGAAGATATGTGGGGTTCGCCCTGATTAGGTTTCTAGGGTTGTCCGAATAATCCGTGCTCTCTATAACCCAAAATGAGATACTGTTCAAACCTAACAAACTCACTCGTAATTGTGGTAATTATAAGAATACGAACCTGACTACTGGATGTCAAACAGAATGGGTTTTGAGATTGGGTGTATTTGACACAACCTTTGTCAAGAGTCCAGTAGTATCACGGCGGGGAAGTCCTGAAGATGAAAATGAATGTCCTCTGTTTGACTTAGCCAGTACAATTTTACACTTTAGGAAGGGCTGTCAATAGGAAGTCTCTTTAGGCATAACACTACTAAAGGCTTGTCTCTACGAATGGCCCGTCACAGGCTTAGGACTACGAAAACGTCTTGCCAAACGAATGTCCCATGAAGGCTTGACAATAAGTCTAATGCCGTCAGTACTAACAGTAGGAATACCCTTAGAATGGCTTGACAATAAGTCTAATGCCGTCAGTATTACCAGTAGGAATACCTTGAGAAAGGCTTGACAATGCGAAACAATGTCGTCAGTATTAACAGTAGGAATGCCCTTAGAATGGCTTGACAATAAGTCTAATGGCGTCAGTACTAACAGTAGGAATACCCTGAGAAAGGCTTGGCAATACGAAACAATGCCGTCAGTATACAAATACACTATGCTAGGCTTAACACTAGAAAAAGGTTTCTCAGAAGGAATGTCCCCTTTTAGGCTTAACAAGAGGAATGCCACGTGAAGAGCTTGATGACACGAACACTTCACTGGTAATTACATTGAAGATGGTCTTAATAAGCCAGGTACCTTGTCAGTATCTGTGGAAGCGTGAAAACATAAAACAATCCTGAAACCTAACAAACACGACAGGAAGTAGACCGCATTCCCTGCGTTGTTCTGGAACACGCACATCTACCACTGCTGGAAGACATGGTACAGAGAGCGGGACAAGAACAGTGATGGCCGTCCATTACGAGAGCCGCGGATGTTGACCCGAGAGGCAGCAAATTACCCTCAATTACAAGTAATCAAATCCCGAACCAGTGAATGGTTTTAATGGGTGGTAAACACCAATGTCGTGCTGTGGGAATAGAACCCCGTCGCGGGGAGTACGTTGCAAAAGGTGAAGCCCCTAAGACACCTTGTCTTCTCAAGCACCTCTCAATGTCTACTATACACAACACATACCACCTCAGGATTGTCTGCCTCCATACTTTGATTGTCTACCTACCTCCACTAGATTGTCAGCCAACACACTTCTCACTAACTGGATTGTCCAATAACAGCTAATCCTGCTAATTAGGATAGTCTACATTGTCCACATGCCAGCACTAGATTGTCTGCCGAAATGCTTGGATTGTTCACTTACCAGCACTAGATTATCTGCCTGCCAACTTGGATTGTTCACTTGCCAGCACTAGATTGTCTGCCGGAATGCTTGGATTGTTCACTTGCCCACACTAGGTTGTCTACATGCCAACTTGGATTGTTCACTTGCCAGCACTAGATTGCCTGCCTGCCAACTTGGATTGTTCACTTGCCCGGACTAGATTATCTGCCGAAATGTTTGGATTGTTCACTTGCCCACACTAGGTTGTCTACATGCCAACTTGGATTGTTCACTTGCCCGGGCTAGATTGTCTGCCGAAATGTTTGGATTGTTCACTTGCCCACACTAGACTGTCTGCCTGCCAACTTGGATTGTTCACTTGCCAGCACTAGATTGTCTGCCTGCCAACTTGGATTGTTCACTTACCAACACTAAATTATCTGCCAAAATGCTTGGATTGTTCACTTACCAGCACTAGATTATCTGCCGAAATGCTTGGATTGTTCACTTGCCAGCACTAGATTATCTGCCGAAATGCTTGGATTGTTCACTTGCCAGCACTAGATTATCTGCCGAAATGCTTGGATTGTTCACTTACCAGGACAAGATTGCCGAAATGCTTGGATTGTTCACTTGCCAGGACTAGATTGTCTGCCGAAATGTTTGGATTGTTCACTTGCCCAGACTAGCCTGTCTGCCGAAATGCCTGGATTGTTCACTAGATACTTTACGTTGATGTAAAATTGTGATCAAATTCCGGGTATCTCAGAAATACTAATCATAGAGATTCGGACATTCACTCGAACCCCAGCTGATCTATATCGGCTGACTGTCATGTACCGGCCCATCCTTGGTATTCTAAGTACCATACCTTGAGCTACCTACCACAAGTAGATTATTTATCAACTACACATATGTTTTCTACCTACCATTGCTTGATTATCTAACTACCACGCCTTGATAATCTACCCAACAAACACAGGTTATCTACCGAGCATACATAAGTTATCACCTTGCACCCCTTGATTATCTACCCGCCATACAAAGATTAGTAACTTACCACTCCTTGATAATCTACCTGTCACATCTTGACTATCTGTCTACCGCACAATGGTTATCTACCTGCCACATTTGGACTATTTACCTGCCATACGAAGGTTATCTGTCTACCACATCCTGCTTATCTACCTGCCACAGGAAGGGTACCTAGCTACCACACGAAGATTATCAACCTGGCGCATCTACAATTAGTATCAACATTATCTACCTGTCACACCTTTACCATGCACCTACCATGCTTGGATATGCCATCCTAATGCCTCCTATACCTATTGCTGTCATTACAACTGGCAAAGAAGGCACAAGTGGTCTACCGGTAACGCCGACTGCTATATCTACACAGCACATCTGGACCTGATACTTTATACCCCTTGTGTCAGAGACACCAAATGTCAGGTGCGGATCCCGTGACAAGACATATCACCCTAGATAGATCTTCGTGTGCTGGAAATGCCAGGAGCTGACGTTCTTGATAATGAGTAATGAATAAGTTTGCCCACAGTCTGACTGTCCTGTTGTGATCGACAGGTCTATTGATGGTATGATACTTGCAACCACGTCTCGAAGACCACGTCGTCTAGGTCATGGCGGTGTCGGGTTCTCCTCGACGTCGTGGGCAGCTCACTCTGTCGTGAAACAAGCTACTCGACGCTGTGAGTCTTGTGTGTTTCAGCCGAGGCGGTGTTGGCAGGCAAAAGGACGGTGGAACTGTCGCTGAAATGGGCGATGTATGTAATCCGTTCGGTACTATCACTTCAAACAAAATTGTCTGTCTTTGGTCGTCTCATGGAACCTACCAAAAAAGGTGTTCATCGCAAGTACAGCTGTATGGCATAAAAATGCAGTTATCTAAAATTCCTCAAAGTCTTCCTGTCACATATTTCGTAATTACGAAGTCATCCCTTTTTGATCCTATCAAAAATTATACCCTGCGATTCATTACACAGCAATCATCCACATGATTCGTCACATGCGTCATTATAGGCTCAGCATTTGTCCCTCAGAGACGTTGGTTAGGATCGTCACTACTCACTCATATCTGTGTTGGACCAACAGAAAATTCGTCACTTCGCAATTGTGTCTTTGTTGGTCCTATAGAAATATTCGTCACTACTCACTTTACCTTACGCTCTACTGCTAGTCACTCACGTCTATTTATTTATTCGCAAGATTCCACAAGCATCGGACTGTTTATTCATACTTGCATCAGACTCACCTGTACGTAACATATTCATTTACATAATCATACTGCAGGTTACACTGCGAAAGCGAATGTGTAAAAGCTCTTAAACAAAATGCAAAGATGCAAAATAAAATAAAGAAAAAAAGCGGAATTAATAAAATATACATATTATCAATGATGCACCAGAATGGAACTGCGACTGGCGAGGGGCGGTAGACTCGCTGGATTGTTTTGTGCATATCATATTACCCCACTTGAGTAGATCAATAGTCATGGCGTCAATCACTGGATTGCTTGTTCCGATCGATTATATACAAACCGACGTCAATACGTGGAACATTCCTGAGTGCGGCGTTAAATACCAATCAAACAAAAGATATTTTATGTTTCTCTTTTGATCAGACTTTTTAGCAAACTGACAAGTGGAGACTACGTATAACGGCTATGTTCAATGTAATTGAGGAATAAAAAAGTGTCATTTATAACATGGCATTATTCCCCGCAACAACATTTAACTTTCCACTATCGAGGAGATGCGGGCTGTTGTAATACAATTAATGGCGTCGCTGCGCTATTACGCTCCAACGCACAAATGTTAATTATCACTCATTGGTTGCAGAACGCATCTCTCTCAGTTATTTTCTCCATATTTTTTGCACTCTCATAACGTCGTTATTGTCGCATGGGTAGATCCACAGTTTATATATAATTTACTTTGAAGAAAAGTTAAAGGTCAAATAAAGTTTGTGTGTACCAATATGGCCTAAATGCCAGGCCAGCAAGTACGCATTGTCCAACTTTTGAGTGTGCGGTTTAAATCAAATTGTCATAGGTTTTGACAGATGAATGTTGGAGGTGCCTCAACGAAACACTTTCAAATATTGTTAATTCATGTTGACAATACTTTTTTTAACATTTGCTGTGGAATATTTTTTCTGTCGATGGAGCATGATATTTAAGGAGCTGTGGTCAATAATTGTTTCATTATTTGAGTTATCAAATTTGAGTTTTTCGGATAAACGGATCTTATTGACGTTAAGATTTACCTGACGCTGTCACTGATGTGGGAAAATATTTCCTCCCCGAGACCATTGGGTGACTCACTCAGGATAATCCCACTGCTGATAGCACAGCAGGTCTCAGTGCATTGCTGTGGCTCAAAGAATGATGTGTGGCACTGTCCCCACTAGTGAAAATATAGATATAATTCGGGAATCTGATTATGCTCAAAATAGATATTTTTTCGGGTTTGTAAGTCCCATGCACATACATGAATTACACCGTGTTTTGAACGAACTGTTTAGCGTATAATCTCGTTTTTAACTTCTAACGTAACCATTTTTAGAGAATAGAAACTGTAGTTATAGTCTGTGTTTCGTCAAAATGTCATTGTACTGTTAGTCTGACAGTGGCGGGATAGGGCAGCCTAGAGGTTAAAGCGTTCGTTCATCACGCCGAAGACCCAGGTTCGATTCCGAACATGGGTACATTGTGTGGATCCCATTTCTGGTGCCCCCGCCGTGATATTGGAATACTGTTTATTGATACTGGATACTGGAATATTGCTACAGGCGGCTCCAAACAATACTCACTCACTTACTCACTCTGACAGTGACGACACGGATATAGTTCACACAGTAATGCATGTAGTACATGAGGTCTTTGAGTCACGACCTCTAACTAAAGTCTTTCAGTTGCCATGTTTATCCGTCTCTCTAAACCAAGTGCACTTTTTATATTCTTACAACAGATGTCGACCTGAAAATGTTGAACTTTCAGATCACAGATTGATATTTTGATAAGTACAGCTTTTATCCTAGGAATAAGTTTAAGTCACACTGGATAATTTTGATCTCGATCTGTGATAGACAAATGAGACGCCATGTATGTAA
This sequence comes from Haliotis asinina, assembly GCF_037392515.1. Taxonomy (NCBI): domain Eukaryota; kingdom Metazoa; phylum Mollusca; class Gastropoda; order Lepetellida; family Haliotidae; genus Haliotis; species Haliotis asinina. The sequence continues at coordinate 14,444,434 of NC_090282.1, read as the reverse complement.
AGTGTTCCCTACACATCGATGAAATTGTTCACGCATGTTAATTTCTTCCCATGTATCTAACTGAATAACATAGACGGTACGTATATAGGCTGCATACATGTTTACACCGTGTTTGATAATTTGTGATCTGTAAACATGTCTATATGCTACATGTTTGGAAATACCGCAACGTGTCCATAATCCTAAAGTGCTAAGAACCAAATCGTGTTCCGAATACAATATTTTTCTGTCGCTCCTTCCACCAAGCAGCCTGTGGTGAGGTTACCCGGAACTCTTATACCCTAAGTACACTGCACTAAGGTCACCTTTAGAGCTGTGTATTGACAAACACATTGTGTCGCAATATATTGCGATTTAGGTACCCGTATTGCGTACATTAGGTACACGTATTAGGCACCCGTACTGCGATACGTATTGCGATATATTGGGAACTTGACGGTGTTTGACAGTGAGCGACATCAATCCTGTTTTCTACATTATAAGTCTCTAAACATACATATTATGGTTCTGAGAACAGCAATCTCAAAAACTAGGTTGCACTCGTGGATTGTTTTCCTTTTTGAATATATATGCTGTTACAATATGTGGTATTGTCACTGAAGAACAATGGAAAACATTTCTTGTGAACAACAGTGTGTATATTTTATATATTTATATAGTGTATATCAGTGTATATCATAAAGAAACTTCATGCATCTCCTTTACCCAATATATCGAATCTCAGAAAGAAACATTGCAATACGTTTCGCAATGATATTTCGTTTCATTAATTTGTGGTGGATATGAGTTTCTGAGGCATGGCCGCTCTGGACAAAGCAAGTGTCAAACAAACAGGTGTTCAAAGCCAAGTTGAAGTCCAACCGTCGCTGCAGAATAGGTCTAACTATTAGTGACAATAAGTGATGTTGAAATTGAAAAGTGATCCACTTTTGTAGATTATTGGAAGTGATTAAATGAAATTTCATGAAATGACTGAAATATATTGATTGTTGGTACACAAAATGACGCGAACTGACTGACCCTCTCAGTCATTTCACGAAATGACTGAAATGTTTAGTCCTTTCACAAAATGACTCATTTCACAAAAATCTGACTGTAACGTATATAGTGTTATATAGCGTCACCGAGGAAGTGCTACAGCTATCAGTCCTAGTCATAGCAGTAACGTAGCATTCAGAATAGTTTAAAGGTGGCATTACAGTAGGACTCGGTTTTTTGTTTGGCAGCTTTAGGGCCGTCACTAATCTTTTAAGAGCACATCAGTCACGGTGTTGTCATGGTGTGCTACTATCCTGCATTGTTATGTTTGAGTAAGTATAGTTTTACGCCGCACTCAGCAATATTCCAGCTACATGGCAACGGTCTGTAAGTGATCGAGTCTGGACCTGAGAATCCAGTGATCAACAGCATGAGTAACGATCTGTGCAACTGGGAACCGATGACATGTGTCAACCAAGTCGGCGCGCCTGACCACCCGATTCTGTTAGTCGCCTCTTACGACGAACATAGTCGCCTTTGGTGGCAAGCATGGGTTGCTGAAGGCCTACTCTACCCCGGACCTTCACGGGTATGTTATGTTTGGGTTTGTATATTGTTGTCTTTTCGTGATTCCAATAATAATACTAGTATTCATGTGGTCCCAAATGACATTTGTGCATTCTCCCTCTTTATCATTATGGCCCTTGGCAGTTTTAGGATACTGGAACGTGGTCAGTGAGTCTGCAATATTTCCAGTTTTCAATAACATAATTATCATGTAATGATGTCATGGTAAAACGTTGCCCAGTTTTTCCATATTAATAATGTGGAACCCATTTCTGGTATCCCCGACGTGATATTGCTGGGATATTGCTGGAAGGGGTGTAAAACCATATTCACTCACTCACTCGTTTGACTCAATTGTGACATGGACTGCGTGTTACAGGAAAACGTGCCAAGTCAGCAGTTTGAACAGATTAATGATCGTCTTTACGCTCAAACGGATTAATAATGGAACGAGGCGCTGACTTCACGAATGATACTTAATGGTCAGACAAACGGAAGAAGCCATCATACGGCCCTTTATTTCTATCAGTAGGGCAGTGAATGTGGTCAGTTCTGGGGCTTTCTTTCTTTTACCATGTCCATCACAAGACCGGAGTGGCCAGTCTCTGTCAAGGCGTCAACCTGCATCGTGGGTTTTCCAGGACTGACTGGGTGTTTGACGTGAGCATCACCACGAGGTCGACAGAATGTGTGCTACATAACCATTCGTGTCCACCATCAAGCATGCCTTTAACATCTTTATCATTGTTGTTGTTGTCACCAATTTCGTGATGCAGATGGAAGTTGGATTGTCCCTTTTTATTGACCTACTGGTCTTTAAAAATGATTATTATTAACTTTTAAATATTTGCCTGAAACATCTAATATTTTTCAGTCACCTGCGTTCTCTGGTACCTATATTCGGTCAGTCATTGGTCAACTGGAGTTGTCTAGTACCCATATACCGCCATTAATTGGTCTACTGGCGCTTTCTCTTACTTATAATAATATGTCATTCATTGGTCTACTAGAACTGTCTTGTACCTACATTCCTCTTCTATTGGTCTGATGGCGCTGTCCAGTACCTACATTCTTCTTCTACTGGTCCGATGGCGCTGTCTAGTACCTACATTCCGACTTCTATTGGTCTGATGGCGCTGTCTAGTACCTATATTCCGTCTTCAGTCGGTCTAATGACGCTGTCTAGTACCTATATTCAGTCTTCTATCGGTCCAGTACGCATATCCCCGTCACCCATCTGTCTACTGGCGTTGTTTAGAACCTACATTCCGTTATCTATTGGTCTACTGGCGCTGTCTAGTACCTATATTCTTTCATTAATTGGTCTATTGACACTATCTAGTACGTATATTCCCATCGTTCATTGGTCTACTGGTCCTCTCTCTCGTACCTATATTCTGGCATTCATTGGTCTATTGGCGCTGTCTAGTACCTATATTCTTTCAATAATTGGTCTATTGACACTAGCTAGTACGTATATTCCCATCGTTCATTGGTCTACTGGTCCTCTCTCGTACCTATATTCTGGCATTCATTGGTCTATTGACACTGTCTAGTACCTATATTCCATAATCTGTTGATCTAATAGCGTTGTCTAGTACTTTTTCCTGTCTTTCATTGGTCTTCTGGCGTTGTCTAGTGCCTATATTCTCGTCAGTCATTGGTCTACTGTCTAGTGCCTTGTGTAGCTGCTGTGATGGGTAATTCACACAGACAGACAGTCGACAGGTCTGTCACCAGAGGGACTGAGACAAAAGTACCTTATTTACTCTTTGAATCGTCAGCTCTACCATTACCGCAGACCCCCTTGGTCAAAAATTGTGCCAGACCAGCACAGGCTACCTGTCCAAGATCGAAACCAGGGAGCGTCTCAAAAGTCTTAGCAATACATGGGCGAAATGTACGAATTTATGCATGTCAATTTCTTTATTTTAATGGACACGACATCTCGAAGTTTTTAAGCGTACGTTGTTGGGTGCAATTCCTTTGATAATTATAGTAGATGTATAAAGGGTATAGTGGAGATATATCAGAACAAATACCCTGGAGATATCGAGCATGCATATTACCATCTTCTGACCAATACCTCTACTTCAGTAACCTTATAAAAATTGGCAGCAATTTGTTTCGCCGTTTAAGCACGCTATCTTGTTTAATCTATCTTTTACCTCTTTCGTTGACTGGGACGCCATGGGTGGGGGTCGACCGCAAGACTTTTGGGTTTGATGGATGTTCTTTCATAGTCTGCTCGTCGTAGACCGTGAAACATTAGATGTACTGAGTCTATTGCACGCTCACTTCTGTCGCTGTCCGGTAGACGCTCCGAGTATTGCAGAAGTCGTCGCTAATTTATTCACAAACTTTGGATAAAACAAAGTAAGTCAGAACTGTATAATGCCTAGAATCATTATAACGACAATAATGCTTTATAGAGGTTAAAAAAACTTCCAGGAAGGACGAGGTAGCCTAGTGGTTACAGCGTTCGCTCGTCACACCGAAGATCCGCGTTTGATTCCCCACATGGGTACTCTATGTGAAGCCCATTTCTTTTGTTCCCTGTCGTGGTATAGCTGAAATATCGCTAAAAGCGGTGCAAAACCCAACTCGCTCGCTCAGGAGTAAGACAATGCGCGTGCGCGTGACGCTACTGTGTTCGGCTTAAGCAGACAGACGCTACATGCTACAGTCACACATAAAAGTTCATGTAGAAGTTGATTGTTGTTAACATCAAGTTGGTATAATTAGTTATATTTCATGACAGAGGAGAGGTAGGCTAGTGGTTGCAGCGGTCGCTTGTCACGCCAAAGACCCGGGTTCAATTCCCCACACGAGTACAATGTGTGAAGCCCATGTGTGGTGATATGCTGCTGGACTGTTGCTAAAGGTGGCGTAAAACCATAACAGTCACTCACTCTGCTCACAAGCGGCGTCGGGACAGGGGATTTAACCTAATTATACAAATGAAGCAGCCATAAAATGAGGTCAAGAGAATTCGGAAGCAGCGAGTACTGTAGATATGACCAGAATTTATGGAGAATTTAAAGACATGATTTTAAAAAAAATAATCTTCACTCAATATTCAGTCATTAAATGTGAATATTAGGAGAACATAACTCCAGATTCAAAGATCGGGGAACAGTCAGTATTTTGTGCAGTCACGATGGGCAGCAATGCAGGCTTCAATGAGGCGGGGCATACCTTTACCGTTCAAAGAAGTTTGAAAGTCGTGGTCCATACTGTCGGACCACCTCTCCTTTCATTTCAGCAATATCTGTCAGATTTTTGTTATTAACACTTTCATTCATAAGTCCCCAAACGTTTTCTGTTGGATTTAGGTCAGGGCTGGAGCTTGGCCAATGTAATAATGTCATATAATAGGTCCAAAATGAAATCAACCACTTGATAACTTGTCAAGGTTGTTTATACTAGAAATCCAAATCAGTAAATTCTCAGTAATTTCTGACCATACAGTAGTTTGGTACTTAGTGCTGCAGTGTGACAGCGACATATCAGCGGGGATAACAGCATTGGGTTTCACACCTCATACCCAAGAATGTAAGACTCGAACCCGGAATTGCAGCGTAAAAATAATCCGATTTTATTTTCTGTTGATATTGGTAGAGTAATATCTTTGCCGACTAGTTATATTTACACACAATCAACCACGTCAAAGAGGGAGGTCAGCCCATTATTTGTGTCGCTTAGACTGTTCTGCTTAGACTGTTTTGTATTTTTTAGTGACTACTACCTGCTTACTTCCGATTTCCTCTCCTCTGGCCAAACACAATCCGTCTACAAATAGTATTATCAGTTGTGCACCACACATATCTACATATCGACATAAGAGTATTCGTGTATTTATTGAAGGTCACATGTACCATCCATGACAAATGACGTTTGGCCTGACCTCACAATATATCATTGTTACGTTCTGAGAATACACACTTGGAACACTCAACAGAAAGCTAATTGAGAAAGTACGGTAACTAGTGGGAATACCGTATCAATACGTGTACACTGCTGGTATATGTGATAATTAGTACGTATTTGTAATACAGTGTATCAAAGTGTATACAGTGTATTCACATGCTGATATTTGACAACATTAATTCATGTTATACAATAAGAATTCATCAAAAACGTTCATTCAATTAAAAAAAGTATCTTTATCAAACATGACACTGGCCTGTCAAACAAAATGTCCTTCGAGCACAGTAAATGAATACGATCAATAATAGTTTCAATACTGGACCGCACCTTGCACAGTGCATGTTTTTGAAACACAAAAAGTGCTGTTATATGATTGGTCCCTCTGTGTCATATGGTACCTGCATTAATTATCTGGAAGTTTCACCTATACAATGTACGGTCGATATATGGGTTAGGGTCGTTGAACGTGGGGTAGGTGATGTTTGAGGAGATGGCGGCAAAGAGATGCTGAATACAGGAAATGTTGGTGGAGGTTAGGGGTAGTGTGTGTAGACTAGGACAAATTAGCAGAACTGTGTGCTGGCCGTATATATAATTGTTTATATGATGCAGGTATGTTGTATGATACAGACATGTGATCTGTATGTTGAATAAATGGTCTTGTCATTGGATATGTGTGGCCGAATGTGTGTGATATCTGCTTCATGATATAGTCACTGGGTATATGAGCCCGAATGTATGTGATATCTATGTATCATATAGTCACTGGGTATGTGTGTACGAATGTGTGTGATGTCTTTTGTATGGTGTAGTCGAATATGTATATATGGCCGTATGTATGTGATATCTGCTTTATGATATAGTCACTGGATATATGTGGCCGAATGTATGTGATATCTGCTGTATATCACTGGATATGGTCTGTCTGATATCTGCTGTATGATATAGGCACTGCATACACGTCAGTTGTGTGTGATATCTGTTCCATGATAGTCTCCGGATACATGTCAGTTGTGTGTGATATCTGCTATATGGTCTAGTCACTGGGCATATGTAGCCGAATGTATGTGGTATCTGCTGTATGATATAGTCACTGGGTATGTGTGCCCGGTGTGTGTGATGTCTGCTGTATGGTCTAGTAACAGGGCATATGTAGCCGAATGTATGTGTTGTCTGCTGTATGTTATAGCCACTGGATGTATATGTGACCGAATGTACATTAGAACTCCTGTATGATATAGTCCCTGGATATTTGTGTCCGGTGTGTCTGATATCTTCTAAATGACACGGGCACTGCACACACGTATCCGATGTGTGCGATATCTGCTATATGGCCTAGTCACAGGATATATGTGGCCAACTGTATATGATATGTGCTATATGGTCTAGTCACAGGATATATGTGGCCAACTGTATATGATATGTGATATGTGGTCTGGTCACAGGATATATGTGGCCAACTGTATATGATATGTGCTATGTGGTCTGGTCACAGGATATATGTGGCCAACTGTATATGATATGTGCTATGTGGTCTGGTCACAGGATATATGTGGCCAGCTGTATATGATATGTGCTATGTGGTCTGGTCACAGGATATATGTGGCCAACTGTATATGATATGTGCTATGTGGTCTGGTCACAGGATATATGTGGCCAACTGTATATGATATGTGCTATGTGGTCTGGTCACAGGATATATGTGGCCAACTGTATGTGATATCTGCTGTATGGCCTAGCCACAGGATATATGTGGCCGAGTATATGTGATATGAGACATATGAAGTCAGTTTGGCTCCGGTGCCTGATAATTGCAGGTTATAGGTAAACGTTTGTTATCAATCAACGATCATACTTGCAAATATATCTGTGAAGCCTACGTCCGTATGTGGGTCAATATTAACTTGTTTAAGAAACCCGCCCTGATAGTCCAAGCATGTGGCATGGATGTCGGGGAGACGGTATCCCTAGAGCTCCGATACCTAACCCACAATCAAGAGTGTTAGTTTTCCATAAAATATGAAAGCCCTTCTATTGTATCTGTCATGGAGTATGTTGGGCTGCATGCTCAAATAAACACCGCTATGTGAACAGATGCATCGATCAGCCGTTACACAAGTCGATAATCAATACAGAAAATTGAAAAGTATGTTTTATGGCGTGAAACCCGAGCAAATGTTGCTCATAGTTTTAAAATATTCTATATCATTAAAACATGTTTATGCACGTTTTAGTCAATGCAAAGAATATTTTCGGACTGTTGTTGATGGGAATAACGATGACAGACAGCTGTGTTTTCATACTGAAAAAGAGGGTTCATGTGAATATGATTCAATATTTATGCTTTTCAATATTAATCAGTTATCAGACATGATATCCACGCGACGGTGGTTCTAAACATTTCGATGGCCGGCGACACGTACTGCAGATAAGTAGCATTAGGCCCTTTGTGAACAGTCCTTGTTCTCCTAATGCGAAGGGACATCCCATTCTGCAGTGTCCATTGATTATGACGGACACTTCCATAATCCCAGTATACAACCTGCAAACTCTGTCACAGACAGGTTAACAATGACGTCATCAACAGCTCATACCGCACGTAGAACTCTTACTTGTTACAGTTTGTTTCTCTTTGTTTCCGTTACACAGGTAGTCCTTTTCCCACAGCTTGTGTGAGTGCATTTAGAGCAGTTATTGAGCACTGCTTAACAAGTCCAACTGTCTTTATTACATATACACATCAACACACACATACAGGCGCACACACATACGCGCGCGCACCCACACACAAACACATGTACGCACACACATGCACGTACACACACACACACATGCTTGCACACACACGCACACCTTAGGCAACTCGGTATCTCCCATACTCCCCTACCAGTTGTGTATCCACCCGCCATCCCCTCCTACCTAGGTATCCTAGTCACACCCCAGCCAGCTGTGTCTCCCCACACTCCCCTACCAGTTGGGTATCCACACACCATCCCTCCCACCTAGGTATCCTAGCCACACCTCACCCAACTGGGTATCCCAACGCTCCCCTACCAGTTGGGTATCCACCCGCCGTCCCTCCCACCTAGGTATCCTAGCCACACCTCACCCAGCTGTGTATCCCCACACTCCCCTACCAGTTGGGTATCCACTCGCCATCCTTCCCACCTAGGTATCCTAGCCACATCTCACCAAACTGGGTATCCCAACGCTCCATCCCTCCAACCTAGGTATCCTAGGCACACCTCACCCAGCTGTGTATCCCCACGCTCCCCTACCAGTTGGATATCCACCCTATTACATCTGCAACCTGGGTATCTCACATATTACAACTGGCAGCCTGGGTATCTCCCATACTCCCCTACCAGTTGTGTATCCACCCGCCATCCCCTCCTATCTAGGTATCCTAGTCACACCCCAGCCAGCTGTGTCTCCCCACGCTCCCCTACCAGTTGGGTATCCACACACCATCCCTCCCACCTAGGTATCCTAGCCACACCTCACCCAACTGGGTATCCCAACGCTCCCCTACCAGTTGGGTATCCACCCGCCGTCCCTCCCACCTAGGTATCCTAGCCACACCTCACCCAGCTGTGTATCCCCACACTCCCCTACCAGTTGGGTATCCACTCGCCATCCTTCCCACCTAGGTATCCTAGCCACATCTCACCAAACTGGGTATCCCAACGCTCCATCCCTCCAACCTAGGTATCCTAGGCACACCTCACCCAGCTGTGTATCCCCACGCTCCCCTACCAATTGGATATCCACCCTATTACATCTGCAACCTGGGTATCTCACATATTACAACTGGCAGCCTGGGTATCTCCCATACTCCCCTACCAGTTGTGTATCCACCCGCCATCCCCTCCTATCTAGGTATCCTAGTCACACCCCAGCCAGCTGTGTCTCCCCACGCTCCCCTAACAGTTGGGTATCCACACACCATCCCTCCCACCTAGGTATCCTAGCCACACCCCACCCAACTGGGTATCCCAACGCTCCCCTACCAGTTGGGTATCCACCCGCCGTCCCTCCCACCTAGGTATCCTAGCCACACCTCACCCAGCTGTGTATCCCCACACTCCCCTACCAGTTGGGTATCCACCCTATTACATCTGCAAACTGGGTATCTCACCTATTACAACTGGCAGCTTGGGTATCTCCCATACTCCCCTACCAGTTGTGTATCCACCCGCCATCCCCTCCTATCTAGGTATCCTAGTCACACTCCAGCCAGCTGTGTCTCCCCACGCCCCCCTACCAGTTGGGTATCCACACACCATCCCTCCCACCTAGGTATCCTAGCCACACCTCACCCAACTGGGTATCTCCCACACTCCCCTACCAGTTGAATATCCACCCTATTGCATCTGCCAGCTGGGTATCTCACATATTACATCTGCCATTTGGGTATCCCTCCTATTACATCTGTCAGCTGGGTATCCCACCTATTGCATCTGCCACTTGGGTATCCCACCTATTATATGTGCCAGCTGGGTATCCCAACTATTACATCTGCCACTTGGGTATCTCCCACCTATTACATGTGCCAGCTGGGTATCCCAACTATTACATCTGCCACTTGGGTATCTCCCACCTATTACATTTGCCAGCTGGGTATCCCACCTATTACATCTGCCAGCTGGGTATCCCACCTATTACATCTGCCACTTGGGTATCTCCCACCTATTACATCTGCCAGCTGGGTATCCCACCTATTACATCTGCCAGCTGGGTATCCCACCTATTACATCTGCCAGCTGGGTATCCCACATATTACATCTGCCATTTGGGTATCCCACCTATTACATGTGCCAGCTGGGTATCCCAACTATTACATCTGCCACTTGGGTATCTCTCACCTATTACATGTGCCAGCTGGGTATCCCAACTATTACATCTGCCACTTGAGTATCTCCCACCTATTACATCTGCCAGCTGGGTATCCCACATATTACATCTGCCACTTGGGTATCTCCCACCTATTACATCTGCCAGCTGAGTATCCCACCTATTACATCTGCCACTTGGGTATCTCCCACCTATTACATCTGCCAGCTGGGTATCCCACCTATTACATATGCCGGCTGGGTATCTCCCACTCTCCCCTACCAGTTGGATATCCACCCTATTACATCTGCCAGCTGAGTATCCCACCTATTACATCTGCCACTTGAGTATCTCCCACCTATTACATCTGCCAGCTGGGTATCCCACCTATTACATATGTCGGCTGGGTATCTCCCACTCTCCCCTACCAGTTGGATATCCCCCCTTATATCTGTCAGCTGAGTATCCCACCTATTACATCCGCCACTTGGGTATCCCACTTATTACATCTGACAGTTGGGTATCTCCCACTCTACCCTCCCTACCAGTTGGATATCCACTCCATTACATCTGCCAGCTGGGTATCCCACCTATTACATCTGCCACTTGGGTATCCCACCTATTACATCTGCCAGGTGGGTATCTCCCACTCTCCTCTACCAGTTGGATATCCACCCTATTACATGCCAGCTGGGTAGCCCATCTATTACATCTGCCAGCTGGGTATCCCATCTATTACATCTGCCAGCTGGGTATCCCACCTATTACATCTGCCAGCTGGGTATCCCACCTATTACATCTGCGCCCCCACCACTCCTTCCCATCCCCACCCCCGCCAACTTCATAACAGCCCTGGATCCGCCTATATGTTCAAATGACCTATTGGTTGTCAAGGGTGACTGTAGATAACTTCAAATAGATTTTCATTGAAACCCCTAATATCCAAACTGTCCGACAACAGTGCATGAATAGAAGGATCGTTCAAGTCTTGTCACATTACCAATGTCCGCACGATATGTTTAAACAAGTATATCATTTGACAGCAAAAATAACAGAGTGTATTATAAATCTCGAAAATACATAAACAATTTGAAACTGAAATTAATTGCTGCCAAACGCGCTCTAGGAATACACAGTAACTAGATACATATCTTGTCTAGTGTATGTTATCTAGCAATGATGGTACAAATGTGTGGAGTCTACTCGGGCTGTTAGTGTAGATATCCCTGCAGATGACATGGAAACACGTGATCAGAGCACACGCGCCACAGCGTTGACTGCAGGTAACACCTGTTGATGAGAGGGGTGGTTCACTTATATATCTATAACCTGTATATATCATGTTATAGATATGCGCGGCAGCGGTGACGGCATGCAGCAGCACACACAGACGACGACGGCAACTGGTGCGTACATCATAATCTGCTTATCATAAACTTGCTCTTATCTAAACGTACTATTAAAGTTACATACATTGTTTGGACGTTATCAACATATGTTAATACTTTCAGTTTGTAAATATTTATTTTCCGTTTTTTATGAGATATTTTCTGTCGATGTCAAATTAAGCTGAGTATTTTTACCAATGTTTTATTTTCATAAATACCATTATTATCTGACAATACAGTTTTACAAAAATATTGAGCTTATACTTGTTTGAACTCGCTTCTTATTTTCCCCCAAGTTTATGCATGTGCATGCCAGTAGCAGATTGTTTTCTCTTGTCTGTGAAACAATATAATCGCCGTGTTGTATTTACTAAAGCATAAGGACATTAACACGTCACGCTTGACGTGCATTATAAATGCATATAACTATAGCTGACAAAAATATAAAATAAAATCAAATCACAGAACTCAGTCCTCACCGAATGAAGTCTAATTCATTTCAATTTCGATGGGTTAAAAATTATTCGGGCGGATCACTCTAAACAGGGTATCAGAAGACACATCACCGCTTGTTGAGAGACTGTCGATTGCTGCTTTTAATAATGTCCCTTAAACGCCCGCGGACCAAGCAGCGGCTTATCTTTTGATCTCATGAGCAAATTGCGCTCGTGTTTCGATCGCCGGTGACCGTGTACACTTGTTTAGATTATGCTCAGTTGCCTAAACCTACCGCCCCGCTTTCATATCTTCAATTATCATAACGCACACAAGCGACCAATCCCAGCCATTTTCTCAAAACCCCGGAATCTTAGACCAAAGCAGCCAATAATCTTTGAATATTTGCTGATGTAGGCAGTTGGGTATATTCATCGGTTGTGCACGGATTTAGGTCATGAGCTCGTGCGCGTAACTAGGTCACTGTAACTCTTCGATTGAGGAAGGTGTGAAAGCATGAAGACTCCATTCGCACACCAAATGTCTTAATTTCGGATGCTCGCATCTTGTTGGGAACAAGCGCCGTCCAAGGTGAGTTACATTATACTTCAAAACGTTAAAACTTAACTGTCGGTTCGTTTTAGTGTCCGAAAAATCTGCGTTTTTTCTGCGACCGATGTCAGTGCGAAATTTTCCGGGAAGGCCGAGGGCAGGTGGTCTCGCGTGTGTGCCAGTAGGCCTGCCAGCTAACATTGTCAAAACATCCAGTTACTGAAGTTGTTATATTATATTGTATTAGTACAGTTTCTTTAAGTTCGTGTTACTCATCGGGGGTAATAAATGTATTTGCCAAGGCTATGGTTTGTGATATAGTTGACACTGAGGTTTTGTTTATTTCGGTCGGTTTTTCTTTGGGTTCTTCTTCCCCGTTGCATGTGGCCATTGCAATGTGCGCTCATCCGCCGAGCTATTTACTTGCTATAGTCGGTTTCGGAAAGCTGGCGAACAGCTGCTGCGATGTTCATGAAAATTATTTTTAATGGTAGTTAACACGCCATTACTGGATTTAATGTGTATTGTGGGCATTAGGTGTTGACAGTATCTATGCGCAGTTTAATTTGTAAACAGCAAACGCGATTTAAGAAAATCAGTTGATACGCCCAGATCGATGTTTCCTTTTACTGATAGGCGAAGTAGTGTAGAGGCAAACCTGACAAAAACCACACCTGGTACTTTGACATTTATGAAGATTGATATAATTTTCTTTGTTCTGTGATTCTTTGTCAGGATATTAATGACAACTGTATGCAGAAGCCTTGGTCTTGTAACATATCAGCATGGCAGGTCTCATTGAACTTTTGATGGATCCACTAATTTTGTGCAAAAGGAAAGTAATAAAATGAATTTGGACGAGCACAAACAACTTTTATTTGTGATATACAGTTGTTACGAAACATTATACACATGTTGTATATGAGTCATATTGCTATGCATTTATGTGGCAACAATAAAGATACATGTGTGGCCATTATGTGTATGTGTATTATGTTTTATGTCTAGTGTTTCTTTTTGTCACTAACATACATTGAAACACATTGTTTTACATACATATTACTTCTCTACTAGGGTAAATGTGTTTTGATTAATTGTTTAACATTGTGTGCTGCATGTTAGTATTACTAATGGCGTTCAATGGGAAAGGATGGACCTGAGCTGCATTATTTACACATAACTATTGCATTTACATTGATGGGCTGTTTTCAAATGGTTATCATTGTTTTAAATGTTATGTTTTACAAAGTCATACATACACCCAAAGCTTAACACGTAACTTCTTTTTTAAGAACCTAATTATTATCGAAGCTTGTTTCTACGACAGAATTAATGAATGAGATAAATCATTATCCTGCAATCATGATAATGAGCATAGCGAGAACCTGCTGGCTGTGTATGGATTTTCATTTTAGAGTGATTAATGAACATGGTACAGCCATTAACTTTATAGAGTTAAGTCCCTGGGTAACTATAGCAACCACAGTACTACCCATGGTCATCTATATGTTTTGTAGACAACATACGAGTACAGCAGATATGGAGATAAGCAGAGCTGGTTAGCTGTGTTGGATGCACCTGAATTCCTGATGAGGTGCAGTAACTATTATCTAGATGAGGATGACAATTTACAAATATTTTGGTTATACCTCTAGAGTTGTTTTTGTGTAGATTACTTGCCAAGTAATCTGGCTTCATAACTGTGTCAAAGTCTACATTGATACATTAACTGATGCAGTAACGAAGAATTTGTTAAGTATTGCTTACGTTTTATTCTTTATCCACCAGATAAGAGGCAACTAACGGGATCGGGTGGTCAGGCTGGCTGACTTGCTTGACACATGTCATCGTTTCCCAGTTGTGCAGATCGATGCTCATGTTGTTGGTCACGGGATTAGCTGGTCCAGACTTGATTATTTACAGACTGCCGCCATATAGCTGGAATATTGTTGAGTGTGGCGTAAAACTAAACTCGCTCACTCACTTATTCATCAGATTCTGGAATGCCTGTCAAACAAAATGCTTATGCATAACCTAGATTTTTATGTTCCTCATAGGAACACTTTTGTGAAGGCATTTAGTGACGTTCACCAAACAATGTTTCTAAAATATTTCTGAATACCAGAACATCCCGAATATGATTATTGATCTGTCATTATAAACCTCACTAACCCACCCACTCACTAACTCAACAATCCAGCCACCCACTCATTCCCTCACTCACTCACATGAGGGAAGTGACATGAAACCAAGCCCTTCCTGCAATGCTGAAGCCCAAAATGAAGCAAGTCTAGATTTTGTCAGGTTCAGATCTGAATCTCTGGTGTCCTTGGGGCTCTGTTTCGATATAAAGGGGTTTATTTGTTACTATCACATGATATGTATTCTAAGACTCTGTGGGACTCTAAACCTGTAGTTACACTGAGATGCAGCTGACGGGATGGGGTTATCACACTTCAGAACATCCTATTCTGTGTCAACACACTGCTAGGGGTGGTCTGGTAGCCTAATGGTTAAAGCTTTTGCTCATCATGCTGAAGATCTGGGTTTGATTCCCAGCATAGGTGCAGTGTGTGGAATATTGCTAAAAGCATTTTAAAACTAGACTCATTCACTCTCTCACGCAGGACACCATGATGACTGGTGCCATGCTGATTTCATCAATCACCACATTATCTGGTTCAGGTTAATCAGCACTGACAGCTATGCATGCAGCCTGTGCAACAGCCGGAAGGTGATGTGGAAATGTGACATTTGTCGTCATCCAGCTAGATTAATATCATGGAGAGGCTGAAAGTCAGCATGTAGTTGTATTGAGGTTGTGATTGTTAGATTGAGGTCACTTGAGGTCAACTAATTGTTGACGGATGTCCCATATAGCATAGTGTGGTTATTCATGCATATCATGGCAGCCTACTTACTTATGAGCCTAATCTGTTCCTCTTTCACAGAAGCAGATTTTCAGGTAGTTTGTCATCCCTGTAGAAACAGTCTGTAGTCACGTACATGCAATATAATATTTGGAATTTTTAAGGTATCCGACTTATTGTTTGTGAAATTTGAGGAAGTTCTTGATGACGGTTATTGACTGGGAATGGTACATGAATCCAGCTCAGCTCAACCAGATGTGGTGTTCTGCTGGTATCAGAAACCTTCTCTGCAGTATGACTGCTAGACTAATACTTAGTCCCTGAATATATGCAATGTTGATGGTAACAAATAAACCCATTTAACTTCAATAGGAGACGAGTTCGGAGGTTCAGCCTGATCCTGGGGTAATACAGATAAATTCATTTAGACGTTTAGCATTGCGGAGAGGGCAAGGCAGTAGGGAAAATGATATAGTTGACTGTGAGACAGTCAATGTGTCTACTATCACTGAGGTTGATGAAAAAGTCAACCCAGCAAGACCTTAGTACAAACCAGAGATCAGGAAGGGAGGCTATCTTGTCACCTTATTGGAATCAATCACTATACTTCAATTAGACCAAAAGATTGTTTTGACAAGAATGCAGTTTTACTAAAATTACTAATTTTTAGTTTCTCATCCTACTTTGAAGTCATAAATGAAAATAATTTTCATTTCTTTAATATGGTAATGATTCAGACCATTGTCTAAAGGAGGGTTGGTGCCATTATTCTATCAATGTTGTCATCCATGTGATGACAGTATAGTGGTAGGATACAGGGTATTGTACTCGGTACAGTGGGGATATGTGTTCGGGTAACTGAAATATTCACCACTCAAGTTTTATGAAAAAGGAGCTTATGTTGAGTGGTGCTGGGTAATTATTTTACTTGAAATAACTTCAAAGCTGGTCATGTCATGATGACCTGTCTTCATTGACCAGCTGTAATGATATAGTCACTTGGTGTGGACCCCGAGAGCACCGATCAGCTGATGACCTTAACTTTAGTTGTAAATCTTACAGCATTGATCAGTTGTCATGACATGTCTGGGTTCATGAAAATTTAAAACATTAATCAATTCTCATGCCATGTCTTTATATTCGTCACACTCTTCACGACATTGTGCTCAGAATACCGTGAAGGCGTTGATCAATTGTAATGACTTGGGTCTGTTTTTGTTCATCAGACTCTGAAGACATTGATGTATTGTCATGTCATGTCTCCCTGTTCACCATACCCAGAAGACATTGATGTATTGTCATGTCATGTCTCCCTGTTCACCATACCCAGAAGACATTGATGTATTGTCATGTCATGTCTCCCTGTTCACCATACCCTGAAGACATTGATGTATTGTCATGTCATGTCTCCCTGTTCACCATACCCTGAAGACATTGATGTATTGTCATGTCATGTCTCCCTGTTCACCATACCCAGAAGACCTCGATCAGTTGTCATGTCATGTCTCCCTGTTCACCATACCCAGAAGACCTTGATCAGTTGTCATGTCATGTCTCCATGATCACCATACCCTGAAGGCAGGGACATTGCTCTTGATAAGTGAACTTGAGCCAGTTATAAACTTAGAACACTAACCAGCCATTGTGACATGACAGTATGTCTTTGTGCCCTGAAAGCCTTGATCAGCTGGCAAGTAATCCCTGCAACAGAGTAGTTTAACAGAGTTATCTGTTCCATGTATCCTCCAAGTCATCCACACTATGGAAACAAAGAGCTTGCATCTTGCATCATGTTCTGGTTATCTTTAGATGTATTTACCCTCTATATATCTCAAAATGAGTCATCTGTAGACATCAAGTTTGTGCACAGTTAACATATGAGTGTTGTGTCATCTTTAATTAAACACAAAAGTGTATAAAGGTTTTCATAAAAGTAATATTTTTATAAAGTTTCACATTTGAACCGCATGACATGCAAAAATTTTACCAGTGAACAAAGACGGAGATTAATAAGATGTCATTCTTCTCCACCTGCCTTCACGTGCGATAGCCAGGTTTCTTGTCTGGTGTCAGTCGACTGGTTAGGCTAGAGGAGCTGGTTCAACCAGATACCAGAATGGCTTTACTGTTGAGTGTCAGCAACAGATTGCATTGCTTTGTTGTTTTTACCTGACCTACTGATATCAAGAATGGTTAGTGCAGAAACCATCATGGTCTGAGGGGATCTGTAGTGGTCCATGTTAGAACCTTCATTTCTGAAGGGATCTGTAGTGGTCCATGTTAGAACCTTCATTTCTGAAGGGATCTGTAGTGGTCCATGTTAGAACCTTCATTTCTGAAGGGATCTGTAGTGGTCCATGTGAGAACCATCATGGTCCAAAGGGATTTGTAGTGGTCCATATGGGACCCTTCTTGGTCTGAGGTTATCTGTGGTGGTCCATGCAGGAACTGTCATGATCAAAGGGGACCTGTGGTGGTCCATATGAGAACCTTCATGATCTGAGGGGATCTGTGGTGGTCCATATGAGAACCTTCATGATCTGAGGGGATCTGTGGTGGTCCATGTGAGAACTGTTATGATCTGAGGGGATGAGTCATGGTGGTCCATGTGAGAACCTGCATGCTCTGAGGGGATCTGTGGTGGTCCCTGTGAGAACTGTTATGGTTTGAGGCTGATCTGTGGTGGTCCACATAAGAACCTTCATGTCGAAGCTACAGAATTCAAGGCATGGTCCAGAAAAATTCTTGTTGGTCCATTATTTATAGTCTGATCCAAGAGGTCTATGCTGCATTATTCTTGACCTGGTTGATGTGGTTTCAAGTTAGTATGTGCTGGTATTATTCAGGACCTGATCTTGGGGGATCCAAGGAGGTCTGTGCAGTATTAATTTAGGTCTCTGGCCTGTGATGATCTAAGGTGTTCCATTCGGCATTATTCAAGGTCTGGTGATCCGATGACCCAAAGTGGTCCATGCTGCTTTATTCAGGGTGTGATCTCTTCAGACCTAAGGTGGTATAGGCTGCAGTATTCATCACCTGGCCTGTGGTGATCCAAAGTGGTCCATGCTGCTTTATTCAGGGTGTGATCTCTTCAGATCTAAGGTGGTATAGGCTGCAGTATTCATCACCTGGCCTGTGGTGATCCAAATTGGTCCATTCTGCTTTATTCAGGGTGTGATCTCTTCAGATCTAAGGTGGTATAGGCCGCAGTATTCATCACCTGGCCTGTGGTGATCCAAAGTGGTCCATTCTGCTTTATTCAGGGTGTGATCTCTTCAGATCTAAGGTGGTATAGGCTGCAGTATTCATCACTTGGCCTGTGGTGACCCAAAGTGGTCCATGCTGCTTTATTCAGGGTGTGATCTCTTCAGATCTAAGGTGGTATAGGCTGCAGTATTCATCACCTGGCCTGTGGTGATCCAAATTGGTCCATGCTGCTTTATTCAGGGTGTGATCTCTTCAGATCTAAGGTGGTATAGGCCGCAGTATTCATCACCTGGCCTGTGGTGATCCAAAGTGGTCCATGCTGCTTTATTCAGGATGTGATCTCTTCAGATCTAAGGTGGTATAGGCTGCAGTATTCATCACCTGGCCTGTGGTGACCCAAAGTGGTCCATGCTGCTTTATTCAGGGTGTGATCACTTCAGATCTAAGGTGGTATAGGCTGCAGTATTCATCACCTGGCCTGTGGTGACCCAAAGTGGTCCATGCTACTTTATTCAGGGTGTGATCTCTTCAGATCTAAGGTTGTATAGGCTGCAGTATTCATCACCTGGCCTGTGGTGACCCAAAGTGGTCCATGCTGCTTTATTCAGGGTGTGATCTCTTCAGATCTAAGGTGGTATAGGCCGCAGTATTCATCACCTGGGCTGTGGTGACCCAAAGTGGTCCATGCTGCTTTATTCAGGGTGTGATCTCTTCAGATCTAAGGTGGTATAGGCCGCAGTATTCATCACCTGGCCTGTGGTGACCCAAAGTGGTCCATGCTGCTTTATTCAGGGTGTGATCTCTTCAGATCTAAGGTGGTATAGGCTGCAGTATTCATCACCTGGCCTGTGGTGATCCAAAGTGGTCCATGCTGCATCATGGCTTGATTTATGAAATGTTAACTTACTTGCACCAGGTGCAACCTAAGATAAAAACCCCAGATGATACAGCTGATCCTTCTTTACAAGAACTGTCATGGCCGAGACATGTCTATAAACATGTTAAACTCATCACTTGGACTTCGTTGCACCAGTGCAAGAAAAACAAAGCACTAAATCAAGCCCTGTGCATTATTCAAGGTCTGGTCTGTGTGGATCCAAGGCAGTCCATGCTGCATTATTCAAGGTCTGGTCTGTGTGGATCCAAGGCAGTCCATGCTGCATTATTCAAGGTCTGGCCCATGAAGTTATGTGATTGTTTGGGTGAATAATTTGCATTCTGTTTCATATTCTTTGCAGACATTTTGAATAGTCTTTTGACATCAGATGGACAGAGTAACTGAAAGAGGGGATGACCCTCCTTTTCATGTCTGATCATGATGGTTTCAACATCCAATTGTATTTGAACTTGAGACCCTATGGAAGGGTCACCACATGTGTTACTGACTAGACAACAAACTGGGCCTTGAGAAGCACCAGGGACTGGACAGTTGAGAATTTTCATACCTTTCAAAGATTAAAAAACATAAAATGCAATACATTTACAAACCTATATCAATATTCATGGCAAGTTAAACAGTTGTTTTGCCCCCCAGCATCTAATGCGGGGGGATACAGCCGACGCCTCTGTCTGTCCATCCGTCCGTCATCATTTTGTTTCCGGAGCAGAACTCAGAAACTGTTCAATATTTTTAGACCAAACTTGATAGATATAATAATCTCAACCTATAGTTGTGCCTTTTGCTATTTACAGTTTTGGCATATTTGTTATTTTTTTTATTTTTCCATGGAACATTTTGGTGTTAGTTTAATGGTGGGTTGGACATCATTTCCGGCGCAGAACTCAAAAACCGTTCGATATTTTTCTGCAAAACTTGGTAGATATATCAATCAGAACCTAAAGTGGTGCCTTTTGCTATGTACAGGTTTTTGTGATTTATTATTTTCTCGGTTTCCTTGGAAATGTTTAGGACTTTGTCTCAAAAGTGAGAGGTGTGTTTCGTTTCCGGAGCACATTTCAAAAACTTTGTAATATCTGTCAGCAAAAGTTGGCAGATATGTAGGGGAGACCACAAAGTGGTGCCTTTTGCTATTTACAATGTTTTGGCATTTTTATTTTTCCCGGTTTCCAGGTAACAATTCTGACTTGCTTGCAAAATGGAGGGATAGGCTTCGTTTCCTGAGCACAGATGTATGGAATTTACATTTTTCATGACTTCCATGGAAACGATTCAAACTTAATCTAAGAAAACATCAAGTAACTGTCAGATGATTTGTTCTTACAAATATGTTGGGGTGAGGGTGGGATGTGTCATCTTCAGATGTCTCTTGTGTTATCAGGGATACCACAGTCACGTAAGGTCTGTGATTACTTGCAATAGGTTCAATAGGGTAATTAGAATGATGTTACCTAAGAATTATCTTGTATTTAGCAGTTCTGAGATGACAACTGTACATGACCTTATATAGGTTTTCAGTTCTAGGTTTATCATGGAAATGGGGTATTCATGATTGTTCACACTGTGATTGCAAAAAATAGAGCTGAAATATTTTTTGGAACATCTGCATATGTCTGTGTCATGATGACTATTATGATACCGCTAGTTACACTTGAGGCCCAAGTCACATACCAGTGCTAATATGTCAGTAAATGTGTCTGCATGGTATTTAGAGGCGATGAGGTGGACATTATAAACAAATCAGTCATACTAAGTGCATGAGAGGCTGAAGGGTAGCTTATACTTTTAACTCACCTTATTAAATTTTGACAGAAAGGTCTAGGGTAGACGGGAGCAGGTGGTCAGTCTCGCTAACTTGATTGACACATGTCATCAGTTCCCAATTGTGCAGATCGATGCTCATGCTGTTGATCACTGGAGTGTCTGGTCCAGACTCGATTATTTACAGGCTCTGCCATATAGCTGGAATATTGCTGAGTGCAGTGTAAACTCACTCACTCAGTGAAAGTTGCCATTGCCATTGCTTGTTTATACTAATCACAACAATCACAGCATTTATTTTGCATGGTCAGATCAGATATTCAATATGATTTCCATGGAAGAGACATTTTTCTACTCTTGAACACCATAATTATGTTCAAGTTTGTATTAACTCTCATCAGCTTAATTTGGTATACACATATCCAGTGTGCGAAATAGACACTGGCATGCCAGCTTGTGGCTAGTAAAAATCCAGCCGGGCCAATAAATCTCCACAGTCTTCACAGTGTGTGAATATATCACTCTCCATGCAAGATATGGCCTCATAAAAATGCTCATCATATTAGCAGTTTTGTCATGATCCTGTGTCATGCAGGGAATATTGTATCCTCATCTGTTTTTGTAATGTTTTGCATTCAAATTTTGGACAAGTGAGTTATTTTGTGGTCTAGTATATTTCAGGCATAATCAGCACAACTTACAAAATTTTGAAACAATTTCACACACGGCATACATCTGAAACTTTGCTAAACCAACACATTCTGGGGTTTCACTGTATAATGAAAAAAATATTTATGGCTCCAAATGCAATGTTTTTATCTCCCCAGCATGTATTGCGTTGGGATATAGTTGACGCCTCGTCTGTCTGTCCGTTCGTGATCATTTTGTTTCTGGAGCATAACTCAGAAACCATTCAATATTTTTAGACCAAATCTCCAAGGAACATTTTGGTGTTATTCTAATGGTGGGGTGAGCTTCGGCTGGAGCAGAACTCAAAAACCGTTTGATATTTTTCTACAACACTTGGTAGATATGTGTGGCAGACCCCAAAGTGGTGCCTTTTGATGCTTACAGGTTTCTTTGATTTATTATTTTCTCGGTTTCCATGGAAACGTTTTGGGCTTAGTCTCAAAATGTAGGGATGGGCTTACTTTCCGGAGCATAACTCAAAAACCGTTATATTTCTCAGCAAAACTAGTTACATACATCAGGCAGAACCTAAAGTGGTGCCTATTGGTACTTACAGGTTTTTCTGATTTATTTTTTTCTCGGTTTCAATGGGAACGTTTCGCACTTACTCAAAATGGAGGGATGGGCTTCGTTTCCGGAGCAGAACTCCGTTCTTTATTTTTCTGCAAAACTTGAGAAAAAATGAGAAGCTACAGTGGTGCCTTTTGGTACTTACAGATTTTTGTGATTTCTTAGTTTCTCGGCTTCCATGGAAACAATTCAGACTTTGTCTCAAAAGTGAGAGGTATGTTTTGTTTCTGGAGCACATCTCAAAAAGTTCCAAGCATCTGTCACCAAAACTTAGTAGATATATCAATCAGAACCTAAAGTGGTGCCTTTTGCTATGTACAGGTTTTTGTGATTTATTGTTTTCTCGGTTTCCATGGAAACGTTTCAGACTTTGTCTCAAAAGTGAGAGGTGTGTTTCGTTTCTGGAGCACTTATTAAAAACTTTGTAATATCTGTCAGCAAAAGTTGGCAGATATGTAGGGGAGAACCACAAAGTGGTGTCTTTTTCTATTTACAATGTTTTGGCATTTTTACTTTACCAGGTTTCCATGGAAACAATTCTGACTGAGTCTCAAAATGAAGGGATAGGCTTCGTTTCCTGATAACCATTTCATATCTTTCAACAGATCTTGTCAGATATATGAGACAGATCTTGAAGTGGTGCCTTTTGCTGTTTACAGATGTATGGAATTTACATTTTTCATGACTTCCATGGAAACGATTCAAACTTAATCTAAGAAAACATCAAGTAACTGTCAGATGATTTGTCCTTTCAAATATGTTGGTCCTGGGGGGATATGTCATCTTCTGATGACTCTTGTTTCATGTGCAAAAGATTCTGCTTTGTGTAAGGTGAATATAACTGTTTCAGTAGTGTGTTTTGGGACAACTCAGTGATCTACATTGTGAAAATGTTAAAGGTCACGCGCAACATAAAACACAACTTTGCAGATTTTGATAGCTTTTGGTATGGACTTACTGAAACAAATCACCAAAAATGTCAATTCAGGCTATAAAGTTGGCAAAAAAACAGTTTCAACAGTTATTCTGTAATGTTTGCGCATTGAGTAGGTTCACAGAGCTTGAACCAGTATGCCTGCCCGAAATATGGGGTTGTGAGCAGTGGTCTAATCTTAGTTGTGTACATAAACAAGTAAATAATCTACTCGTTACATGAAAAAGCTATATTGATTGTGATAAACAGACCCTGTCACAGAGAAAACTGAGTGTCTAGTTTATTGACACCTATGTGTCTGTCTGTTGATGACAATATGCAATGCACAACTTCAATTACTGACCATTTTGCAATTTGAAATTAACACCTGTTGGGCTTACAAGCCATAAACAAACAGCCTGCTGAGCATATCGGCAAATGAACTAGTGGCCAATGAAAAAAAACCTGCCATGCTTGACTGCACACCCAGTGGTAATGACCGGGTTTGGTATTGCGGCTGCTTCATTTCAAGGGAAGTAAACCCAAGTACAAAATATTGCACTTTTGATGTGCAATTATACGCTTATGATTCTGTTTATTTGCTTTTTCACAATCACCAATGCATTTTATGTATCATGAACAAGTGATAACTGTGGTTTAATTATGTTTGATTTTTTGGTTGCATGTTACTTTTAATAAGCAGCAGGTAGTTATTATTATTTCATATTGTGGGTATGCAGTGCCATTATCGGAAGGGTATAGTGCTTGTCAGAGAGTTACACAAAGTGCTTGATATGGACTACTTGATGTCAGACTTTTTTTGCATGTTGCATACAGTGCCCTGAGAACTGACATTTGGCAGATGCTTTCTCAGTGTTGTCTAAGTGTGAGGGTATAATTTAAGTTAAGAAGAATGTCATTTCTCCAGTGAAGATAACAAGCCACTGTAAAGCAGAAAGATTCCTTCTTCCTTAACATGGAGACTGCTAATACACTTCCCTTCCTGTTATCATTTTATTTCGTCAAACCTATACACTCTATGTATGCGGAAAGCATTGTCTGTAATCAAATGCGATTTCTGTGTGTCTATTCCCTGTACTAGACTTGTGGGATTTCTGTGTGTCTCTTCCCTGTACTAGACTTGTGGGATTTCTATGTGTCTCTTCCCTGTACTAGACTTGTGGGATTTCTATGTGTCTCTTCCCTGTACAAGACAGGGAAGGGGATGCCAAGTGGACACGTTGTTCATGGTGATGTTGTTTTGTAGAGAGTTGCCTCCCTTGGGCACACCAGGAACTGCTGATTGTGGGATCAAATACAGGTTCTCCTCAATTATCTTCCTCAAGTGGCTTTTGGAAGTTTGTGTAATGACGGTTAAATAATTCTGTGGAAATACAACTTCTTTCTTCTGTGTAGATGATCATTAAAATGTGATTTACCTTTTTGGTTCTTACTATTAAATATTGAATTGTTGATTTGACAAGAGGCAGTGTTCCTATGTTCTCAGTTTACAATTCTGAGGTTATTTTTTAAAAGTTTCAGAGCTGTCCTTTTTTTCGGCGATTGTTCATGATTTTGTAGTGACACTGAATGTAATGTTGAGACACTGACCATGATGTTAGTCTTTATGATGAAATCCCATTTTAGTGCTTTAATGAAAAAATTTCTTGTTATAGTTTGTCCTTGTTTCATCATGTCTTCATGTGTAAGGCTGACTGTTGGTTGTGCCAGAAGACTTTTCTGGTGAGTCTCTTTCCCACTTTTAACAGAAGTCTTAAGCCAGCTTATCTTAGCTTGTGGGTTTAATAGTTTTATGAAACCAGCTTCTTCCAAAAGGCATGAGACTCGTTGGTCACCGTGTTGGGTGGGACACTTCAAATCTTGTGTACATGCTTCATGATAGAACCCTCTGACAATGGTGACAGAAAGACTGGTAACAACAACACCTGTCAGCATCAACCAGCTGCAACATCAACATTGATGCTTTGTTCTGTTTCTATTGTGTACATGAATGCTATGTTTTTCATTATGTGTTTATTTTTCCTGTTGTTCAACGAGCATTTGGATGAAACAAAATGTTACTGTGCCTCATAGTGAGTGAGTGATTGACTGAGTGAGTGAGTTAGTGAATTTAGTTTTTCATTGCACTCAGCAATTTTCCAGCTATTTGGCGGTGGTATGTAAATAATTGAGTCTTGACCAGACAATCCAGTGATCAACAGCATAGGCATATGTGCAGTTAAGAACTGATGACATGTGCCTACCAAGTCAGCGAGCCAGATCACCAGATCCTGTTAGTCGCCGCTTATGACAAGCATATCTGAGGCATGCATCTGTTGCTGAAGGCCTATTTTACCCTGGATCTTCACAGAATGTGGCCAGTTACCACCAGCACTTTGTAATGACTCAACATTTTCATCATTACTTTCAGTTGAGAGAACATGATTTTTGTCCAGTGTTGTTCTGAGTACAAAGATAAATACTGACTTGAGGAGGAGCACTCGATATACCTTGTATGTATTTGGAAAGTAGAACGTTAAAATAGTATTTCTTGTTAGTGTTGCTTGTTATTTTCTTACTAAACCTCCTTAATAATGAATTGTCTTTTTTCCATCACTAGACGTAATCACTTCATTAAGAACATGTTTTTATTATGGAAAAAATAATGGGCTATTCATCCAAAGGTACAGTTTCAGATGCTAACTGCTTCAGAGACCTGTTTTTTTATGTTTAGTTAATTTCCCAGAGCGCTGCGTATGTCATTTTATGTGGTATGTTGGTAACCTATCCTTTGTTCTATCTCTGTTGGTTAATTTAGTTGAAATAAAAAACATTCTATAGTGCCAGATGTGTACAGGTATCATACTTTGGTTTTGTGAGTTGTTGTACTTTGTGAATAATGTTTAGCGTTATAAGTATGTTTGACCTTAGCTGAGCAGATATTGTTTGTTAGCTTGTTTCTTTCAGAAATATTCCAGCAATATCACTAATTTGACACCAGGAATGGGATTCACAAATTGTACCTTTGGCGCACCTTAGTGCGTTTGGCTAAAGAGCGGACCAATGAATTACATGTAACTCAGAAACTAATAAACATAACATAATCAATGAAATGCTGATCGTAACAGAAATATCATACACACTCAGTGAGGTTTTGCAGAATTTTTGTCCTAAAAATAAACAAGTTGTTTAACAAACTATTGTTAAAATATTGGCACAGTTCACAGTTTAATACGAGGGAGGAGTGCAGAGAACGGAACAGCCAGGTTTTTGAGAGGCATGTGCACAAGTGCTGACAAAGTTTTTGATTCATTAACCTGTGCTGTGCTCACCCCTTCTCACACACCTGGCTGATGATGATGAACCTTCTTTTGCAAGTTATTCTTGAGAGCCGTAATAAAACACATTTTTAACAAAATGTCATGAAATTTGGCTTCTATTGCACCTTTTCTGAAAGCCATATTTGTTATATTGTACAGTTTTTGTTTGGTTTAACAATATATGGACTGGGAATATGTTTTATTTTAGGATATTTCTGTTTTCTATCATATTCTGGATTTTGCCTGCCATTACAACTCTTTTTGTGTGTTCTATCCTTTATCATATTGGCTCCTTATTTTTGAGGTATTCAAACATGTATGTTTATTGTATCACCTCAGTGAAGTTTTAAAATTAAGATGTTTGAGAATAAGAGATGGTCCAACAGCTATCCAGGTATTCAACTGTGTTGTATCAGTGTGGTATATATAAAATGACTATCCAAGTATTGAAGTGTGTTGTATCGATGAATTATGGCATATATACGTTAACTATCAAAGTATTGAAGTGTGTTGTATCAATGAATTATGGCATATATACGTTAACTATTCAAGTATTGATGTGTGTTGTATCAATGAATTATGGCATATATATGTTAATTATCCAAGTATTGAAGTGTTTTGTGTCAATCAATTATGGCATATATACATTAACTATCCAGGTATTGAAGTGTGTTGTATCTGTGAAGTATGATATAAACACAATAACTATCCAAGTATTGAAGTGTGTTGTATCAGGGAAGTATGGTATATATATATACGTTATCTATCCAAGTGTGGAAGTGTGTTGTATCAGGGAAGTATGGCATTTGTAGAATACCTATTTACCCACTAAATTGTGTATCAAATATCAAGTATGATATTTATACAATAATTGACAAGGCGCATACAGGCCTTTCATTGGTGCAGTGGGATGTCACAGGTTGTAGAACACAACTGGGAGTGCCTCACACCTTCAAGGACCTTCTCTCTGCACACATCCTGAAACCGTGGCAGTGTGAACCTGGCAACCTAGTTGTTTCTGCACAAACAACACTGCATGCAGTCCCCTGTGACATCTGTCTCACGGATGCACATTGACAAGGTATCCCAACTGTCAGATTTCAGGAAAGGACAGCAAGAGTCAAGCTCCATCATAGCTCAGTATGTCTGAATAATGTGATTGCTAAATCTTAAAAAAAAATACATTTGTCTCTAGGATTTTTGTCTGAAACGTTATTGGTCACTTGACATGAAACTGAAATAATACATTTTGTGGGAGAAGAAAATTGAGATTTTGTGTCTAAATTTTGTGCAATTGACCATCTATTTCTATTTACTTTTCAAATACCTTCAGGGATGGTCAGGTAGGCTTGTGGTCAAGGTATTTGCTCGTCATGCTGAAAACTAGGGTTCGAATCCCACATAGGTACAATGTGTGAAGCCCATTTCTGGTGTCAGCTGCAGTAATATTTTGCTGGAATATTTCTAAAGGCGGCGCAAAACAAAATTCATTCACATAAATAGCATTACTCCACTTGACTACCCTATTTTGTTTGTTGCTCGTTATTACGAACGTAAGTTACACAAGACCACTTCTAACCGACATCTTCACAGGTTGTCATATTTATGGAACCCGTGAAGATCTGGGGTAGAATAGGTCTTCAGCAACCCATGTTTGCCACAAAAGACGATTATGATTGTCATAAGAGGCGACTAATGGAATCAGGTGGTCAGACTGGCCTACTTGGTTGACCCCTGTCATCGGTTCCCAATTGAGCAGAGCTCATGCTGTTCATCACTGGATGGTCTGGTCCAGACTTAATTATTTACAGATTGCTGCCATATAGCTGGAATATTGTGTGGCATAAAACTAAGCTCACTCACTGACTTACTCATATTTGTGAATAACACACACAGACAACAGCTCTCAACATGGTCTATCGTTGACTTTAGTGAGTGAATCAATACACTGGTGCCACCTATGTTGGCTGTAGTGAAACATGTCACAGGATTACCTGGTCCAAGGTAACTGGTTTCACAAGCTGCTTCTACATAGTTCAGGGTACTTCAGGGTGCAGCAAACACTTCAGGGTGCAGCAAACACTTCAGGGTGCAGCAAACACTTCAGGGTGCAGCAAACACTTCAGGGTGCAGCAAACATTTTCAGTTGTTGTGAGCATACAGTATATAGACTTTATTGGTATATTTTGCTTAGTAATTTCCTGATTGTTTACAGCTTTTGAATACAGAGATATTGTGATGGTTGTCAACAAAATCATTCCTATATGGAATTGATACAGCTGCCAAACCAACCAGAATGCATGGTTATTTTAAGTTACGATAGTTCTCCATTGTCTCCCTGGAGTTGATGTTACCTGATGACTGTTAAACAATCACTTTTCACTTATACATATGTGTTAGATTTTTTAACGGATGTACACTTAGGGACAATTTATATCCTGTGTGCAAATTGTATTGAACTGGAGATATTTTGTTTACTGTGTTACAACCTGATTGATATGGCAAGCCTATTACGGTGACGATGAGGGAAGGAGATGTCCTCATACGTTATCATGTGTCATCTTTACTACAATATTACTTCTGTGTTACATTGATTCAGGTGTAGCCAATAAGAAAAGATATTTATTGCATAGTATTCCATCAAGAAACAGTAGCAGTATTCTATAAACTACAAATATGAACACAGTAGTTACAAACATACAGAAATATAGATACATAAATCATGTACATTACAACAGTTTATCATATGCAGTATCATCACATGGAAGCAGTATGAGACAATAGACAGATTTCATTTACAATTGTAAATATCATGACATATTTAGAAATAGTTTTGGGATTTCTGTTTGAAAAAATTGTTAAAAAATGAAAGTGTATGAATACAATATATGCAACCTACAGCAATTGTTAATCTAAAGATAATGAAAATCCCAATGGAACCTTTGTTTTCTTCATATTAAGGATTTGACACTTTATGAGATTGTTTGCGCAGATTTTGTAAAAGCATGCATTTTCTATGTAGAGCATATTAAAAATAAATCTCCTTGTGGAATTGGGCCATTTAAATGTAAAAGCATGTCGTGATCCACAGACCCCTCTGTGATCAAAGGCAACATCTGTTTGTTAAAAAATATGTTTATGTTTGGTGAATGACCATCTGTATCAGCTTGATGTTCCAGATATCTATAATAGTGGAATATTTAACACATAGCCTGGTTCTTTATCCACTGTGGTGGCCCAGTAGAAAATACATCTGCCCCAGGCTCACAGGGCATAAAAACTCTACCTAACCCACATACTCAGCCATGCTTGGAGAATGTCCTGTGGACCAACAAGCAAATGGTATTGATAACAAGAATGATGTTTTCTGTTTGTGGGGACTGGTTAAAATGCTGTTGCTTTAATTCATTTCATGTGATGAGATGGTTCATGCACTGAAGGGATGTAAAACATTGCCGCTGACTAATTGGGGTATTGACAATAGTTGTCTAGTGTATGGATGAGAAAGTATAGTATATCATTTTCATGTGTGTGTGTGTGTTTGTTTATTTATTTATTTATTTATTTATTTATTTATTTATTTATTTATTTATTTATTTATTTATTTAGAACTCAAAACTGAGATGAAATGAGGATGTAATGTTGAAATAGTGGAGAGCATGGTTTTACAGTCTTGAATTGAAGAATGATAGTGCTACATACAAGATGGTTTTGAAATAAATGTAGCTTTTATTTTACTGCTCCTAGTGTCAAATTACCAACTGATGATTTGTCACAATGTATATGACTCAAAATATGTCAAGGAAATCATGCTTTTGGTATCATCATAGGTTTTCTGTCAATTTTCTGTCAGTTTTCTTTTGTTCTGGGAACAAAAATGTTTTGTTTTTTTTATCTTTACTTGAATGGTATGTAATAGAGTCCAGGTAATGATATTATGTCACATTAATGCCTTTATGTTGAAGTTCCATAGATACATATTAGAGATGTCTCTTTGTGTACATTTTCAGTGTTTGTTTCTTTTTAGGTTTTTGTTTAGGGAGGATGAGCTGGTAGATTTTGGAATCAGAAGAAATAGAAAAGTAATGTTCCCAGGATAACACTGTCAAGTGTCAGCTGCTCATGGGAGTGTCTGAGACATTGTGTCACCCTTGCCTCTTGCATCCATCTCCAAGTTGATCTGCTTACACAACCAGCTTTTCACTTCTCTTGACAGATTCATTTAAACTTGTCCCATGCTTGAATCCATTACTTTCAGTGGAAAAAAATACCCAAAACTTTTTCTCTCTGAACCCTGAAAAAATGGTTCACATTTCCTACAGCTGATAAATGTCAGAAAGTTGGCCACTTCTTTTTTTCTCCAGCAGGATGTGCCAGGAATGTGGAATAGACTATACCTGTGACCCAGGGAGGGTTTTGTAGTAGCTATGGGCATGACCTACATGTCAGGCTAACTCCAGCCAGCAACATGCAACCCGCATTTAGCTACATAAGGCAACATCGTGTATGGCTTATCTGCTCTGTCAGAGCAAACTGCCTTGCGCCCAGATAAGATAAAATATTTGCTGATGAGATTCCTAACCCTTAATATACACAGTGTAGTTGAGCTTTAAGCTGACTAATCTCATACATGACAACTGCTTCACATGGACTGGTATACTCAGTAACGTCTCATCCTGTCTGAGTTTGAGGCTAGATGTACAGCATAATAAAAACTAGCTTTTTCAAGGAGGGAGCAATGTAGGTCAGATGAGACCTTGTGTTTTTTCTCCTGCTTACTGCCCCTTCCCTCTCAAGGTGATTCTAAATTTAGTTCAGCGATATTCTGGTCATAGCACAATGATTTCAGTCATGTTATGCTTTGCCTATAGGCACATTAATAATTCATTCAAGTCAGTAGCTGTATGAATGTCATGTGATAATTACAATGTTCAAGTCGGACGAATGTGTCAGTACTGTAGCCTCATTTACTGAACACTGAAATAATTCCCTGCTTAATGATTTGTTTTGTTTCAGTTTGTTCCAAAAAATGTTTCTGAGGTTGAAAGGAGAAGAAACTGTGCCAAACTGTCCGATTTGATTACATCAAAGGTTTTATCAGTGTGGAAAAAATACATTGTTGCTGGATGAAGGTTTTCTGTTTTTATGTGATCAAAGGTTACAGTAGAAGTTGGGAAAGGCAGTAAATATGGAACATCTGCATAACTAATGCTGCTGTGTAGCTGCCCTCTATGATTCCACCTCTGTAGCTTTTGTTGCCTAAGCTCCATTTTATAATTTCATGTTTTCAACTTTGCTTCTGCATAGTGAAATATACCTCATTCACCTGAATGAAGATAGAAGTACATTTCTATTGCATCCTTACTTTTGTCTTTCTTACTGTTTGTACGTAGAGGCTGTGGTTTATAGATAGGTTCCATTTAGCAAGTTCACATTTTACTGAAGGGCATGTTTCATGTTAAGTCAGGAAGGTGGAAGTGTTAGTTCGCATGCTGTAGCTTGGTGTAGTTTTGAAAACATGTACATCCTGCTGGTGTTGTAAAAGTGGATACTCTATTATTAATTGTTCTATGAAGTATATTGAAGTAACCAGTTATTTCTGGGGTTTGTTGTGTCAAGTTGTGATTTATTGTCGTTAAGTCCACACCCAAGTGTATTGCACTTCAAACTCTTGGTATGAAACATTTGTGAGTATTATGCACTGTACGAACCAGTTATATATCCCTTCCGCAAATTCAGGACAATTAGTAATGATGAATGGTCATGGAACTTGCAAAATCACTGGACATACGCTTAGTGTATTACATACAGAAAGTGTATCCAATCAATTGAATATCTTAACATTGTACATGGATTAGAGAGTCTGTCACGGTCTGAACAGACAGCATGGTTGTTGCTGGTTTATGTGTTGACACTTTAATGGATGCATTGTGATTATATTCACTGGTGACTGTGACAAGCAGGGAAGATGTGATTGCTATTGAAGACACTGTTTTCTTGGACAGCTTTATGCTGTTTATTACACAGGTTTTTGTGCTTACATGATCATACAGAGTTTCAAAGATGATAAACTGCTTTAGTTTTTGCTGAAATCATGAAATAATTTACAAAGTATCATTGTGATCTATGTTTGTGTAAATACTCAGCACAGTAACCAAACTTAATTTAAAGAAAAAAACAAACCCAAACAATTGAGGACGTGTGTGCCATATCAAATAACTTGAGCAATGCTTTCATTTCAGTTTTGATTTATTTGAAGCAATCCTCCCAAACCAATTTGAATCCAAGTCAGCCTCAGTGCCAGCTTCATCATGCGCCTTTCCTTCGGGGACTCATTGGTTGGAATTCATTAACACAACTTTGGATGAATAAATTCTTCATTACCCAAAAATAAACACTATTCAGTGGCTACAGAGTTTTCTAGTTTCTTTGACAGGAGTCCAATAGAGGTTTGATTTATATCTTTGGAATTTGTTATTTGTAGAGATATTATCAAATCAATAGGTGACGCCAAGTTCCACTCAGGGATGCAAATCGTTACTGTTGCAATGACTGACCCAATGGTGTTGATTTGTTACTGTCAGAGTTAGTACAATTAAGAAACAGCCAACAGTCCTCTAGTGGAAATACTTAAAAACCATTGTCCAACTGTATCTGCAAAGAAAGAACTGGTGCCACCTCCTTTACGTAATGAACACTCATTTAGAAGGAAAGTCCAATGTGGAGTCCTTTTTGTATTATTGTGTAATGCTGATAACATACTGCAGAATATAGCCCTAATTTGTTTCACCTTGGCAGTGAATCTGTGAATTTGGGTACATACACTTCAGAATTGGTTATGAATGCTCAGAATTGGAAAGCTAGATTTTGCAATACCTACAAGGCACAAAAGACAAACTAGCTTTATTAAAAACTGCTCCTTAACTCACTGAGAGTGTCATATGTGCTCAGTACATGTGATAATATCCATGGTAACCATATGTTTTGGTCTTAGATTTATTTTAACCAAACTTGAAAAAACTGGTTGAAAGAATGCTGACGGCTGTCAATAACCTGAGTGTTTTTCCAGGACTGTTTTTATCTCACCTCGTTATTTCCAATCATTGCCTCAGAGCAGCCTTTATGTGGTTTCTGAGTATTTTCTCGTTGTGGAGTCTTTTGTTAAGTCGTGAGCGTCACTTCAGCATGCGATGTTCATTGTATGTACTGGTCACCCTTCTGTATTTGTTCAATGATGAAGAAAAACATTGTTACAGATGGCTTCATAATCTCTGTACACCTTGCTGTAAAATATGCTGTTTTTTAACATCCGTCAGAATGCTCATATTTTTTTGGTTTTTGCTGGTAACTGTTCATCATACATGATGTTTTCGTACTTCATACCTCCTCAGTGCTATTTCACTTTGCTTATTGTTACCAAAGAATCTTGATATGTTTGGCAATGTTAACATGATGCTTTTTGTAACAGAAATCTATTCAAACAGGGAAATATTAAACAAAATGTTTGAAAATGAAACAGGTACAGTTGCTATCTTGGTATCTGAATCTGAACAGGAGGGACTGGCTTCAAGAAGAAGTATTAATGTTCCTCTTGCTTTCAGTTTTCATGAAAGCATATTTTTTCAGATTAACATGATGCCTCTGACAATCATCGTTGTAGATTATGATGAAAATATTGATCCAGTAATGTTTTTTTGATAGATTACACATTTAGTACCAAAATTATTGAATCAATCTTGTTTCAGGTTTTAGATGTGCTTTGGAACACTATTGATTAAGGCATTGGGAGATGCATTTGGAGAGAATTGGAGTCCACTTTGAAATATTCATAAATGCATTTTTTTTCCTTGTCATAAATCGTCGATATTTTTTTTCGAAAAGTTCACAAATTCCCCAGACTTTATTGATTTGTTTGTCAGTTCTATCGAAACTTGTTTTTGAATAGATGTTTGTGAAACAAAGCAGGCTTACTTCTAAATTGGATTGGAGAAATTTTAAAAATGTTATTGTGGAGAGATAAATTGAAACTGGAATCTTTTTCACTGTATTTATTGCACACGGATATTTTGATTACATTTTTTCCCACCATTTTCATTAAGAAGAGCTGTGGCTGAATTTAAACTGTTTAATTTTCCTGAAATGGCAGATTGATTAAGTGGATGTGAAGCCTTGATATTATTGATTCAAAATGATTTATATTTAATTCAAAGTGATTGTTTCATTCTGGCATTAGAAAAATTAAACTATCTGGAAAATAGTGATAAATCAGAGGAAATGGGAAGTGAAAAACCTGCTGTAGCCTTATTACCCTATGTACAGAAATATGTTCTGTGGGCCGTCTGCTCATTAGCACATGTTCATGTACAATTTGATGTTAGTGGACAAAGGTTTTTCATGGCTGGATGATTTCCAAAATTCAGTTTTCAGTTTGAAATTTTCAAAGGTGTTTTGACATCTTCTTATTGGTTAAGAGGAAAATAGGGTTAAGTGGTCAATTCTTAGAAGACAGTGGTGTGAGTAGTGGACAAAGCCACAGGTCAGATGTCATTTGAAAACAACTCTTTATTCATTGATGTCGTATGATTTACGCATCGAAAGAGGTATCAACTTTCAAATTGTTTTGGCTCCGACAGGTGGGTATAATTCCCGTTGGTCAGGGTGTTATCAGCCCTCGACCCTCTTAAACCTTCCAGTTCTCACCCGAGACTTAGGGTATTCCAGGGTGTCCCCAACGAACAACGCTATTGGATAAAGAGGCCTGCTCTGTAATTTGATGTTTGGACTCGAGGTTGTGTTGAAATAAGAATTGGTTCTGGAGAAACCTATCGTGGGTATGTGTAATTTTAGGATATTTTTGAGGTGGTTTCAAAAATAGGATTATTGCATTGATGATTGTGGATGGAATCGTTGTGATTGGAAGGTTCCGGCTTTCGGGTAGTGTTTTTTGTACTGGCGTTGAGTTGGATTGCTTTGATCAGAGGAAGTGCCTCTTTCTCTTGGTCTTGTGTCCAGTATTTTGGTTCTTAGTGGGACAACATCAAGACAGTCTGTGAGTTTTTAAAATGTTATTCTTATAGTTTAGTAGCAAGTATAATAACTGTTTTTCATTTTCTAATGATTAAGGATTTAAATTAACATATCTGGAAGTTGTTTCAAATGATGCAGTGTTTTTTGTGGTAATACTGTGATCATGGCTTATAAGAAGAACTTAAACTTCTTACCATAAAAAACACAGTTGTGTAAGTAGTGCAGGTGGAAGATCTTCTTTAGATATCCAGGGACATTTCTAGCCTCGTTTGGATTGCTTTCTGTAGAATAGGATATTTTTTTCTTTTTCAAGTTTTGTAACAAGGCTTGAATGTCAAGAGACAGGATTAAAAAAACCCGTTGCCGTTACATAACCAAGAGTTATTAATCAGCAGTCTGTTTAAGATTTATAACATAAGAATTCATCTCTTCAGTCTGTGAGTGCCAGTTAACAGAAAGGAAGCAACTGTTTTAGTTGAGGTTAGAAAATATTTGAATTGGCTTTTCAAATGTTAGACGTGGGCTCATCTTTCGTTTTGTTAAAATGTCTTTTGTGGCATTTCTGATATTTTAATTCCTGTTTTTTTAACTTGTATTTTATTGTTATTAAGTGATGTTGTTTCTTTAAAAAGTTATGGAATTATACATTTTGATATTACTGGAAACAAACAGTAGTTCTTTCAGTAAATATTTTTCAGCATGTTCTTGTCTAAATTTGTTCAGATTAAGGGGAAAAAATTCAGCCATTCATTAAATTCACGTTCCACTTTCAAATTAACAGTGTCTTAAATGATGGACTGAAATCAAGAAGTTGTAGCTTAAAAAACCTTTCTAGAATGCAGCTGTTTATTAATTTCTCTGTTTCTTGTGTCACTTCGTAAACTTGTTGCATTCAATGCCCCTAGGTGACTCTTAAAATTCCATTTCAAGAATGATTAGAGTCAAAGTGAAATTTCACGGAGATAAATGATTAACAAAAATGGTCCTCAGTTCAATTCTTCAGGCTAGTTGGCAATTCTTTTCTCCTCCCATCTGACAGCATTGCTGCATGTATTGACCGAGATGAAGCATTGCTGTAATGAAGCAATTATGATTGGAGCAAACATTGATTTCTATGTAGTTGATTTGCAGTTGGTAAAGCACACTGTACTGTGTGCTTTTTATCAAAAGAGCAGTGTGTGTTGATTTACTCTGAATTCCCCAGAGTTGTTACACCTCAGATGAAGGTTGCACAAGTTTGGGTGTTTGTTAGATTGAGCATTTCATCTGTTTTCTGGCCTTCACACTGGGAATTACGTTCAGTGAAAGTTATTCCCCTGTTTCTTTCTTTCCAAGAAGTTTTAGTTTTCACTACCGCGTTGATAAAATCATTTTTGACCATATTGGTTTGATACATGTCACTTTCTGCTGGCTGCTTCCTGCCATGATGCTTTCTGTCACTTTTTTTTACTATGATTTGGTAATGAAGGTTTTGTTTTCAGTATTAATGAAATCAGTTTTTGGGTTAAGTTCATTTGTTCAGAAATGCGAACACATAATGCCAGCCAAAATAAACTTCGAGTGGGTAAAGTTGGAGGGAGTGAGATTGCAACACACCAGTGCCTTGATTGCTCATAAAATTCAAAATAATACTCTCAGTTAGGGAACGGTCTTAATTATGTTACTGACAACTTTTGGTCAGAGTCACTATTCATGACAAAACAGAGAGTGCACTTGAAAATATTGAAGGTTCACTCTGCAGCAGTTTCCCAGTGTTGTTGGGGCTTGTTGCAAACATTATGAAATAGGAACCTTGTCTTTTAATTTGTTTGAAATTAAGTATAATGGGAATAACAGTGTCTTGTTTATATGTACTCTTTTTGATTAGTTGATGTCAAGCTGTGTTTAAAGTGAACATGAAGAGTTCGGGATTTAATACATCTCATGTCCATTTATGAAAGTCATCTGTATGTTATAGATGTCAATCTTGCTTAAATTGCACATCCTTTTCATATCAAAATTCAAAATTTACGATACTTGACAAATTCTTTAAAACTCTAAGTCAGAAACGTATTGATAGTCTGTCTTTGAGAGAAGCCAGTTTGGTTTTTTATGTATTTTTTAAGAAAATGAAACATGAATTTGTCAGTTCTTTTTAAGATGATGAGACAAGATGGATTTTCTTTGTTGAAGAATTGGGTGGTTGATTTCCCTGACAGCACAATGTGAAAGGAATGCATTCAGTAGTATGAATCTCGAAACAATATTCACATCAGGATTTGGTCCTCAATGGAAATCTGTGAGAAGAGAATGGACTGTGACTCATGTTGGACAATGATGGTGGACAAAGTGCTTGTGGAAGCTCAGTCTCCTTAAACAGGTGCTTGGTCATACTTTCAGATATTATGAATGATGTTCATGCAGATGAACAAAGGCAAGGTGATAGAGCAAGTCTTTGGTACCGCTGATTCTTGTTTATGGTTCACGGGTGGATACCTTTAGTTTGATAACTGCTGTTGTTAGATTGTTAACATTTGTGTATCAACTAAAAAGGGGCATTTGCTCTAAGGCAGAGAATGTAACGACCATGGTGGCTCTTTGACCTTTAGGTAAGTTTTTTTTCATCATGCATGAAGTTTGAATGTGTTGTAGCGAGATCTGTTATACCTAACACATTGTTGTGGCCAGCAGGAGAAACTTTTGTGAAGGATTTGCCGTGGGTTGTGTATCAGGAAGAGCTGTTATTTTAAACGTTGTTGTTGGTTGTATCATAGGAAGATTTGTGGTTCAAGATGTTGTTAGTTGTGTCATGTGAATACCTCTTGTACCAAACACTGTTGTGGGTCATATATTCGGAATACATCTTATACTAAACATCTTTGTGGGTTATGTCTAAGACAGTTCCAAGTACAAAGATTTTGTGCTACTCTGCTGTCAGCATTTGACAAATTTGTCAACATATCAGTTGGCGTAAGTGTTTGTATACTTTGCCGGTGTTAGTACAGCAGATGCCATGTTGGTTGGTTGCTGGATGAAATCTAGGAAATGTTTCAAAATGAAATTAGATCGTGGAATTGACTTAAGCTCCATGATATCAAGTGATTATTTTTGTTTAAATGTGGCACTTTGATCACAGTTATTGATTAAACCTTTGTTGTTAGTGATTGGTTTAAGTTGTATCTTGTATAAGAAAACATTGACAACAGATGAAGTTGACCTAGTTCTAGAAAAACGACTGGCATGAAAATTTGCTGATCGTCGCATGACACGGACAGTGACCGACATTGGTCAGTCTGTGCACTGAGTTGGGTCAGACGTCCAACCTGGCCGTTGCTGTGGCAACCGCTACATGCGCCAGTGGTCAGTTTGTATATCAATTTGTGCTATTGATTTGTCTCCCTCCGGGATGCTGTCTTTGAACTGATCTGTCTGTGGAATCAGGTCAGTTGCCCGCCTCGCACAGAAATAAGGTCAGTGATTAACAGAATACTAATCACCTGACCACTCATCACCAGCCTGACCGATATACTGGCGATTGGTGTCAGCGCTTATTCCCCTGATTTGTGATTTAAGTTGCTTGATGCCTTTACCAAATTTTGTCATTTCGAGATATATTTTGGTGTGGATGCTTGCAAAGAGAAATGGAATGATGAGGTTAATGTGGAAGCATGTTAATATTTCAGTAGGTGGCGTATGTCAGTGGTATGTACATACTTGCTTGATCTTCTCTGTTTTTGTTATGTAACCCTTGAAGATCCCAGTTCGAATTGATCTTCACCAACCCTTGAGGCAACATGCAGCTTCTGGTTGCCATTCGTGCTGATTTAATCAATTTTAATACCAATTGCATATTTTGATGTTCATGGCCAGTCACTGGATTGTCTGGCCGAGACATGATTGTTTCGAGAGCATGTTCATACCTCTTGAATATTGTGGGTGGCAGGATGAAGCAAACAAAGATTCTTTAATAAGTCAGTTTGGCACCAGAAGACTTCAGTATAGCTAGTGGACATGAATGCTGATGTGCAGTATGTGTAGGTTATTGTGTCTGATAACATTGACTGCTGACATGGTAGGTGCATCAGGTGGACACACGAGAGACACGCCCACACATCGACAGCCATGTGGCCATGGAACTATACAGACTGACACCACAGACAATCTGAAGAGACAACCAGTCCGGCAAATGAAATCATGGCTGAAGGATCAGATATTAAAGGACAAAGTCATTTTGCTCAATAATGGATAAATGTGGATTTTCATCTGTGTAAAAAGAAAAAAAACTACCTGAGGAATGACATGGGTGATGTGATAGTCAGAAGGACAAAGATTCTTAATATTATCATGATCATGATTCATATAGTTGTTGATCCATGTTTTCACAGCCACCAGGAAGGTTTATTTCTTTATGTGGCATTTAGAAGCTGGTATGCTGAAGGGGAAAACGTTTTTTATGATTGACAACTTCTTATTGCAATAGATTCGGCATTTTGGTGTATTATTTGCTTGATAATAGTGTTAGAATGTACACCAAAACTTTGCATCTATTGCAAAAAGAATTTGAATATCCCAAAAATATGTTCCTCTTCAAGGTAATATTTGCCTGGACGTGAAAACGAGGATCCTTTGCAGATGGAGTTGGGAATCATGATTTTTTCAGTTTTATTTGTCATAGGACCTTGAAATGGTTTGAAGCCTCTATATTCAATATGATTGTGCTACTTGAGGATTTCACCAGACTGTTGCTTGTTTAAGATATGCACAACTTTTGGGTTTTATTCATCAATGAATACAAATGTCAAGATATAACTAAAAACCTGACAAGGTTCACTCCCAAGAATGACATGTATGGATGAGACGCTTGAAAAATTACAAAATAAGAACCAGTAGAAAATGGATAACAGGGTGAAAGGGTGACGCCGAAGTATTGACACATTGACGCAGATGGAATCAATGAACACATAATGGAAAGTACCTAGTCATGATATGGACGATCGAAAGATCATAATTCTCGATATACCTTAGGTCTGATTACTGAATGATGGAGAGAAAGCCTAGACTGCAAGATTGGTAATAGGAAAAACATAGCTGACTGAAATCATCAGATGTAAGAATGGACAGATGATGGACACAGATGACGAAACACATAGTTGTATGTAGTGGAATAGCCGAGATGATAGGATCCATGACAAATGGACCAAAGCGAACACATGTGAGCTCAGTCAATGCTCTCATTCATTA
The DNA here is from genome assembly GCF_037392515.1 of Haliotis asinina. Taxonomy (NCBI): domain Eukaryota; kingdom Metazoa; phylum Mollusca; class Gastropoda; order Lepetellida; family Haliotidae; genus Haliotis; species Haliotis asinina. The sequence continues at coordinate 14,403,275 of NC_090282.1, read as the reverse complement.
TCACGTGATCAGGTGACCTGGGGAAAAGCATTAGGTATGTACTCAATACAGCGTGAACTCATTAAAAAGTCCATCACCTTTGCTACTGGAACAGATGTTGGTAAGCAGTCATGTAGAAAGGTGTATTGAATACTATTACTTATGCATGTCATAGCGCACATTAAGGTTAGAAAAAAATGTATATGTTTTCTGAATCGCAATTTCATATCCAATAATGCCAGTTGTTTCCCCTGAAGTATGCTCTAAGCTAATATGACAGACAAACTGAATTGTAGCTACATAGGTATCGTTATGCTTCTTTCCACATCCTGCACATTCATGGATACACATGACAACTGCTTTGTGCATGCTTGGTGCATGCTTGGTGCTGTCAGAATTTAGGTGAAACCAACCGCATCTCCCACAGAACTAATAACATAAAACACATGAATGATTAATTGAGAAGAGATTCTACGTGAAAGTGTGTATTATGTACGTGTGACCTGCTTCTGAATATGGTTCTGCAGATGAGAGTATCTGGTATTGACCTGGATTTGTCGTCCTGTGAGGAAACCATTTGCTCTGTTACTGAAAATAAATGATATCTGTAGCACATTTGGAATTGTGATGACAATGGGAGGTCCTGATATTAAGACAGAGCTTGAAAATGAGTATCAACTGTTGTGGCCTTATTGTCCATTCTAGCATATCATTCAGCCTTTTAGGTACCGCACCAAGCAACAGACATCTAACTCACATCGATTTCAAATAATGCGTAATGTTCTCGGTAGTTTTGGAAAAGGGTATTGTTTACAAAATGGAATATTGATCGTCCGTGTGAAAACTAATGATTGATAATGAGCAAGCTGACCAAGCACATGTGAACAAGAGGGTTTTGTTGCACACAGAGAGATGGTTTTGTGTGGTTTGATTCTTTTAAGCTTTTGTGACGCTTATATGGGTATTACGCTACTGTGATGGTCATGTAGAGTGTGTACACGTGACGGGGAGGAGGAGGCGGCAGAGGATCGCCAGGTTATTGTTGACACATCACTCAAGCCCTTCAGAGGTGTGTAGCCTGTATGTTCTCTCAGGAATATGTGGAATAGAGGGCACAAATGGTAGGACATTACTAGTAATTTCACTCAAGTTGTTACCTGTATATGTTTTAAAGTTGAATGTTTTTAATATTTGAGTATATATTCCTATTAATTCTGGTCATTATCTTAAGGCATGAATTTAATTTTTCGTAAGTTTGTATTTTTAAATAGTTTTTTTCTGACTTAACATTAATTTCCAATTTTAGTTCGATAAAGTACGGTGATATTGAACTCAAAGGAACTAATTTGCTACAAGTATTAGACCAAAGACACAGTATGTAATGTCTGTAAGATGGACTTTAGGGTGTTCGTTATAAAAGTACTTACTGTAATAATTTCATGTCATTTCATTTAAAAGATGAGACATTAATTTGTTCTATATTTTCTTGAAGAATGAGGACAATTTTTTGTGGAAATAAAACTTCTTAATTATGTAAAGTCAACGTTTTGACGTAGATTGTAATGTCATTGTCAAGCAAGCAGATTCTGGTGAATCTGTGTCAAAATGTTACCTATACAGACCTAAGAAGTTGTATACCCATAAAAAAATATTCTCATTCTTCATCTCCTTTTTTTTTAATGCCAGTCCATGAAGTAGTTCCATAAATATAATGAAGTTTGCAAATACATATTTGATTTGATTACGTTGATGTAACAAAGGACTGCTCTAATGAAAAAATGCCTCAGTGACGGTCCAATGACATGCACAGACTTAAGGTGTTGTCTTTCATTTCCACACAACTGGTTGTGTGGGTAGATGAAGGCAGTAGGCATGTCAATCCAGGCTGACCTGATCATTCTTCATACATGATGACCTACTTCCACCGCCATGTTTATCAATAGCCAGGTGAAGTATTGACATAATGAAATGTACTTCCATATTAAATGGGTTGAATATGAAACGTCAGCGTGTGACTTATTGTGTTTAGCTCTCGCATTACCATAGCAGGTCAGCACATATTGTGTGTGCTGTCCGTCTTTGTTAACTTGTTGACATGAACATGCATTGCCCACTGGCAATATATATCCTGTATTGAACAATTTCAATACACAATGTCTTAATCTGTATTGGACATAGAATATATATATCAATATCCTGCTTTGATCGTGTCAGCAACCAAGCATTTACGTTGAAACGAGTGACATTAGACAGGAGATCATATCCTCTTTAATTAAGAATGAACAACAAATTGAATGTCTATCCTAAAGATTAATTCTGTCCCAGCATTTGTTGAAATACTCAGCAGCATTGAAGTCGTTGAACTGAAAGGCGGCGTTAAAAAATATCAATAATGCTGCATGTTGCGTTGTCATGCGAGGAAGAATACATTGACTACAGGTTTATTGACTCAAGCAGAAAGCACGGGGACACCGACATGTTGAACAGCTTGGACATGTCATGTGACCAGTGATACAGTGGTGATCCATGAACAATCGGAATATCTCGGTTACGCGGTGAATGTAGGAAGGAGGTCGAACAGCCAGGGCATGTGAGGGTAAAATGGTTCTGTGAGGACAGTTAGTGGCAGTGGCCCATTGACAAAGTAGATTGTGTTATCTCATCATGAGGGATTTGTCTCACACAGGTAACTATCATCTTACTTGTAAGTGTCATTGATTCACAACTGTAGTTTAATGATTGTTGTTTAATATTTTAATTTGAATTCTGTGTTTTGAAGTTTGGTTTTATGACAGTTTAAGTCTGTGACATCTGGTAAATGTGTGCTCAAGTTATGATTGTATTGTTACATACAAACCTATGACTGATGATGCTGAATATAACAAACTGAAGTCAGTATTAGCCATTTTTGACATCACAATCGTTTCTTGTATTCAGAAAGTTTTTCACTTTATTGAGGTTGATAGGATTAAATTTTAAGCAGTCTTGATACAATCATGATATCTTTTCCTGATATGATTGTTGATATTCATAGTATGGCAAATGTTTATGCCATTGAAATTTTCAGGCTGTGCTGGCATCAATAGAAGTACTGATCATAGTTTTCCTGTGTCGTTTGTCTAAATATTGCAATTAGCGTCCAGGAAATCTCTTCTGTGAGTTGTGCATGTAATATACAGAATTGCTTAAACTGTATTTTCCTCTAAATATCATGATCAGTGTGGCATAAGGTCTCCTCGGCTAATTTTGCATGTAATATGAAACGATCGCTAAAAGCAGGAAAAAAATTGGTTTTTAATCTCCAGTAAAGCAGAGAAAATGGTTTCTTTCTGTATCGTGCTGTCAAGCGAATTCCAACGAGAAAGTAGGACTTTGAGAGCTCACATATTGACCAGTCATTCATAATGTGTCATGGCTCCATGCTGACTGGAAGAACATGGAACTGGTCTTAACAGCATATGCAGCAAACTGCCATGGGCTCTATTGATTTTGTACTGTTTCCATACAACTATCAATATCATACACAAGTTTGAAAGACCCTTACTGTATGTTGTTTGCAGCTAGAGACTTTCTCCATGCTTTGAGTAAAATTTTATGGTTTGGGACGTTTTTTTTGTACTTTATTTACTTCTTCTGATCGACTTAACCCTCTGATGAGCTCTGTAGTTCAGCAGAGATGAAAAATGTGTTTTATTCTAAGTGAAGAAAGTGGAAGGTGTGAAACTTTCTTTAATTTAATGAAAGATTGTTGTCGACTTGAGGCATGGCTTCCCCTGCTTCCAAGCACATCTGTGGAAGGGAAGATTGAACATTTTTCTAATCCCAGGGAGTGATGTTCCTATGCAGAACACTCATCAAGTCCCACAGCTGTGACTGGGCAAACTTGCCAGACCAACTTGTTACTCTGTTCTGCTACTGATAAAAACCTGATTGGCATCTCTGCATGGCAAGCTGGAGTCAAACATTTAATTGAAAAAAATCTTCGTTGGAAATGTAAATTTGTGTGACAGGTTCAGACCGTGTAATTGCTGTTGAATGTGGTGGCTGATGGTAGTTTTGTAATTGTTCATAGTCATTTAGTGTTGTTTATGTCAAATGTGCACACATCACTCATATCTTTATGTCTACTTTTAAAGCTTCATGAAGATAAAAAATCATTTGAGATAAATTTTATTGTGCATATCCACCCACTTTGGCTCATGTACATAAAACAAATTAGGCACATTATGCATTCTGTCAGTTAGAAATATATTATCAAGGATTACCAAGTTATATTCAATTTCTTTATTGCCATTTGACATCTTGGTGTAGGTACTAACACCGTTATCAAGCAAGTCATCGTAAGTTTACAATTGATAGAACTTAAATTTCCTTCATCTTTACAACTTGTAAAATGCCTCTCAAAGAAAATATACTGCACCGTAGTTAACTTTTCTTAATGAGGGTGGCACTACCATTGTTATGAGAGTGTTATATCAATACTTTGATGCATTAAATGTAATCTGTAGGAAAGATCTAGGGGGAGGTTTTTTCTTAGTAGAATTCAAAATTCAGGTTATCTTGGAGACCTCAGCATGTCTTTCACATGACACTATGACAATACCTCACAGCAAATTACACAATTTAAATTTGCCAGTGATCACACAGAAGCAATGAAAGTGCACATTTTGTACCACTATCATAGTGGTGATTTCTCCATGCATAGACCCATGCTCTGTACGATGCCTTACCCAAAGGCCAGTATGATCTGTTGCAATTATAGACTAAGAAGAAAAATACTAAACGTGAAATGTGTATTTAGATAATTTCAATGGGTAATAGAAATAGTGTCTTGGACTGTCAAATTCCACCATGTATTTTTGATGACAGATGAGTTGTTGCAAACCATTTTCATCCAGTGCTGAATTAAGGAATGTAACTATTCCCAAGAGGAATTACTATAGACCAGCTGATGGTTTAGGTGCTTCGCAGTTCCTGCTGATGGTTTAGGTGCTTGAAGGGAGTTATGACAAGTGACATGTATTTTTCTTTTTCTGATGCCGAGTTGTTTTTCTGTCAGCTTGGGGTTTGAAAACTCTCATGCCAAATTTCAGCTTATAAATTTCAGCTTATAACTTCCATAAATGTCATTCTGTTTCTAGTTTGCCAATTCAGCGGGATGTGCAAACATTGATTACTGCTGTTTAGGAAGGTATGGTTGTAAGCGATATGATTAATCACATGGCGTATAAATGAATTATTGTGGTGACACTCAAACATGTTTTTTAAGCAGTAAAATGTCAATAGTATCTTCAGGACAGGGTTTCAAAAGACATGAAAATTTAAGCAAGTTGTTTTGTTGCAGCCTTTCCATTACACATGCAGTGTGTTCTCATGGTTAATTCACTGATAAATTAGTTCTTATGAAATACATGGTATGTTTGAAGAGTGAAGTTGTGTGATCTCCAGAGACTCTTTCAACAGATCTATCATGTTCGTTTTTTAGGCACTCCTTTGAGATAAGTGATTATTCTTCAAAATGATAATATGTTCTATGCTGTAACATTCTCAACCAATCAGCAAGTGACATGCTAGATCCTTTTTTTGGTACAAGCATTTCAATCTGTCCAACCAGCCTCAGTAGCTTTCAGCTGATTCTGAAAGCAGCCCCAGTAAAGCCGAACAGCCATACAGTGCAAAATGGATGTTTTAATCTCAGCCCATGCAAGAGCAATCATGCATTGTTATTACGTGCCTGCTACATGCTGACAAACAAAAGAAAGATTCGGGTTTTTATGTTGTGGCTGTGACCGAGAAGGTTATTAGGGCACATTACAGTCAGTGTTCGTAAGTAGTATTCCTCCCTTGCAGCTGAGCATGATTGGTTGTGAACCATGCTGATGAGAGTTTGAAATCGTTGAAGGTGAGATTTTGAGATAATGTTTGTGTATAACATTTGTGGATGGAATTTGTGAAATGAGTGCTTAGGGAAACATCATGGGTCAATGGATATGGGATACAACCTGCAACTGTTATTCCATGTTACAGGTGGCGTGTAGGTGATGTTTGCATGCAGTGTGTCATATCTCAAGGTGGATATAGCAGGTACTCTTTGGTGTAGGGCAGAAAGGCATATTGAGAGAATGGCTGCTGTAAAACTATTTATCATGTGGTGTATAGTGGTGAGCCTCTGATGTGGTACTGTCATGAAGGAAGAGTAGACATTCAACGGCACATTTCAAGTATAACACCAGTGTTTTCTGACATTATATCAAGATTATGGTGTAGGGGTTGTTATTGTGAGACATGTTCGAAACCATTTTCAGGTTGTCCTCTTCAATATTTTTGGGTTAGGTTTTGTCATATGGGTTGTTACAGGTTTTTTTTGTTGAACTTTCTGAAGGAACTTGAGCTGTTTATGAACTTATGAAGGTGTGAAACAAAGTAAATCTTGTTTTTGTTTCTACATGTGATGTTAAATTTTCAATTTAACTGAATAATATATATACCCATGGAAATACAGATTCTGATTAGAATGACTTGTGCCGAAGTTAAGCATTTGGCAGTATACAAGGACGTGTGTTAGTGTTGTGTGGAGATGGTGAGGCAGCTGTATGGACCCTCGTGATCAGCTGATGTCGTCACTGATTTTCAGTGGTTCATGCTTGTGGCTTTCACCACACTATTGTGTGACCCGTAAAATCAATTTGGGTGGTTGACTGAGGCGGTCATCTGGCACTAGTGCTGTGAATGTCTGTTTTATCTGTACTAGCATCATACGTAACAGTCTGATGGAAATTGCATTACAGTTGCTTGACAGTTTATAATTCACATTTAAAAAAACCTTATTTCATGAGAATAGCAAGAGCTATCCATCTGACTTCTCTTGAAACAAGAACTAAGTCCGTAAGAAAGGTTTTCTTGTTTTACTTTAATATCATTATGTCATGCATGTTTCCACTGCATGGGACTCTGGATGTCAGCCTTATGTAATATCAATGCACTCTGTCATGGTGAGAGCTGTCCTTACACAATACCTGTGTCATCAGATTCAGAAAATAATCCATTTTGAGGCACTGTTATGTTTCCTGAACTATGGAGACTTGCTGTTGATGAATTAGCAGTGTGACAGAGAAAATATCTCTGCATCTATTAATTGAAAATTATATTTTAATGGGAGAATCCAGTTCAAAGAGACATGTGCTGAAACTAATAAGGCCATAGGCATTGGTTTGCTAAGTATGCTAGTTCACTAGGGAGTAAATATCTTGTTTTATTCCTGTGAATGTAGAAACCCTGAAGAAATAACTGGCGTAAGTTAACAGGGCCTAAGGGGCAAAAAAATATCTTTTCTTTGAGAAAAAAAAGAATTTTGATGATACGTCTTTTTGTTTTTAAGTAAGTGAACAATGTACATTTCCACAAATATTCTTAAAACTCCGGAAAAGCACCTTGCATAAATGCTATATTATACAAGACAAATATATGGATAACATCTTCTTTATTTCTTTCATGCTAAATGGTTTGCAGGGGAAGGGGTTAAATCAGAAGCAGCCCTGTTTAATGTGACACCAGGACCAGGGGACCTTTGTTTTCACCATGTGATAGATTAGTTGGGATGCGATGTTGACTTGACCTAGTAAAAACACCACCATGTTTGTAAGTGAGGCTTTGTGACATTTTGATCTGGGAACAACCCTTGCTACAACGGTGTCAATAATATCATTGCCCAACAAAGAAACGGAGGGCGCTGTAAGTGTAAAAAAAAACTGCTATAAACCTCAGCGTCTCCCTAGGGCTAGGTAACCCTAGTCCTCAATAGACAAAGATGTGGCAGCACAAGGAAGACCACAGTGACCAGCTTTTGTTTCCAGGCGTGATACTCTGTCCTGGACACTGCCTCCCCACACCTGCCCTGCCACGCTTCTTTATTTCCTGACCGCTTTCCAGCACATGCTGAAGGCAGGAATACTTTCCCTGCCTGACTCATTATATACTTGACCTCATTCAGTAGATTGTATATCAAGCTGTGTTCATCAGAGCGAGGACAATATTCACCCTAGAGAGACAGCTGGACAGTGAATAATTGATAGGGACCCCCATGCACCACTGGCCTACATGTATGGTCCATACAGCTTAGTGGTAGCATTATGCTTACAGCTGAACCCAGTGGGCATGACCTCCCGGCCTATCCATGCCATCAGCTACATGCCTTCCGATGTTGGCCTGGCAGTATTGTCTACTCTCCAGACTATTTATAATGATACCCTGTTGGCCAGTCCTGGTATGGCCAGACAGGTCAGGCAGTGTCGGGTCAGCTCAGGTCATGACCTATCTCAAGGTCATTTTGCCTCCACTCACTTTTCCTTGTCTGGGGTTATTGGTGAGGGCTGGGAGCAGTTGTTTGGTAGATAGTCTGTTTGATTTATAGGATACACCAATGTGTGGGCTAACACCAGCAGAGCCATGATAGAAAAATGTTTAGCTTGCTCCTTGTGAGTAAACCTTGTTTCTCTTCGAGAAGAAGAAGTATTAGTTTCAAATTGTGAGATTGGCTGGCTTCCAGTGACCCTAAGCTGCAGATGTTTTCAACGTTATTTTGATGTTTGTAAATAAGCAAAGAAAATGAAAAAGGGAGGTGTAGCTTTAAATTCAGAAATGTTCCAACATGTTTTTTTGTGTTCATATGGTAAGCAGATGTGAAAAAAAGGTAGCTGTAAGGAATATAAAAGGTATGAACATTGCTTCAGTATATATCTACAGTATGCATGGTTGACTTGTGACAAAACACAGGATGGACCAATAGTTTTATTTGCATGTTATGTGTTTTCTGTATTAGGAAACAGGATAGTTAATGTTTCATTATGTCAAATATGTTGTCGTGGTCAGGACCAACTGTGGAAGGGATGACCATGTGTCCTCACATCCCAGTAAAAGTCACTTAGGTGTAGCTCTGATCATTAGACATGTGATCTTACGAACTGATCAAGGCTGTTGTTGAATGGAACTTATACTAACATGAGTCTGTCAAGAAGTGTCAAGCATGGATATTCAGCCCCAAGTGGGGAGCTCAAGTCAGTAAAGACTTCCCAAATTGGATTTAAAGATGCCCCATCTCATGCTAGTGTCTTACGTGTAGTTTGGTTGAAGTGCAGTAATAGTTTATGATGAACATCCGGAGAGAGAAAGAGACACTAGTTCATATTTGTTCATTATTTCCATGTAAAGATTGGGAACTGTATGAACGTGTAAGAAATCCCATTCTTTAAAAGGACAACACAACATGCCTGCCAAGGATACTTGGTACAGAATCCGAGATTCATACCAAACATGCAAAAAAAAAACTGAGTTGATACAACTGGTAGTCAATAGCCAAGGAAACTGGCTTCATAATTGCATTGATCCTGTATATGTACTTTTGCATGTTCTATCATAGATGCGGTGTAATTGTTAAAACATGGCCTAAATGCATTATGCATACCCTAAGAATGTAAAACACTAAATACTTTACAAACTCCACATTCATATTGATCCCCTAACAGCTAGTATTCATGGACTCCATTTCAACTTGAATGCAAGTCGTCCATTCTAAGACAATTATGTTGGTTTACAAACACTTTTAAAACTTTATGTTTTTCGGGAAAATGCTATTAGTGGATTTTCACCAAACAGTGGATGGGAAACGCTTTAACAGAAAAGATGTGGTTGGTTTCCACAGAGGTTTTCATATATGTAGTATTGACCTTCAGCAACATTTGCTGTGGTTGATCACACTAGCTGGTCACAAGCACAAAGCAATTGTCTTAAATATTGATGAAATAGGTCTAAAATATAAAGTGTACTAGCGAAGGGCCATGCTTAACATGTAATGGAGGGAATTTGATGTCCTTTCTGTTCAGCTGATGTTTGATGTAATTAGATTAGGGTGTATAAATAATTTGTATTGCTGTAATTGTGAGAGGAAAATACAACTGTAAAGACAGGGATGAGGCAGTTTGCTGTCAATGTTCATTAGGGCAACGGCTGCTGTTGAATGTACAGACACCTGTGAGAACAGCTGTTGCAGACAATTGTTTTTTGTATGCCCTTGATTTGAGTTCGTTGAAACTGATTGTATTATAAAGTGAATGAATGTTAGTAGTCAGGCTTCATAGAGATGTTCCAGTATCATGGTGGAAATGCCAGAATAGGCTTTCCATATTGTACACCTCAGGAATCAAACCATGTCCTTCATCGTAATGAGAGAACACTTTAACCATAACACCCATGTAACATATGGAAGTATATCATCAGTGATGGGGAATATTGCCATTTTATTGGATAAATCTGTATGTCTGCCTGTCTGATGGGGAATATGAAGGATAACTTCCTGTTCTACAGGACTGTGAAATGTTTTACCTGCTCTATTTGACAATGGCTTGAGAATGCTTATTTGGACAATATGAAAATAGATTTTCCCTGCCATTTTGGTACTTTTTGTGGGGGTATTGATGTAGTGAACCTTGAACCTTGCTACGATATATTCTAACAATTCATACTGCATTATACATAAACATGTGAAGAGATAGGTGAGTTAAACAGTTTTTTGCTTTCTAACAATGGATGACATCAAACGATCTTTTTGCTTGGACTTGAAAGGTTTTGATTTCTGGTATATTCAAATATGTAAGAATGGCTAAGAAAATCAGCTTAGATCAAATATGTCTTCATGTACAAATATCAGTTAATCCTGAAACTCTGCCAGTTTCAACATTTTAGCAGAATACACCTTTAATTTTCATGGCCCTAAATATGCACATGTTGAAAAAAAACCCAGTCATGTTCCCATTCATATAAACATATCTGATACGTTTCAGTTCCTTAATGTTTTATAAATTTCTTAAATGAAGCAGAGTCATGTCAGAAATACCCTTTATCCTGCTTTAGTGCACTCCTTTGCAGAAGACGCAACCTCACATCTTCATTGTGGCTCAGAGCATCATTGTGATGGCAGTTTGATTAATCACTGCCAAAATAGGGTGAGCTCTTAAGTGTATGTACAACATCGAAGTTGGCTTGCAAACAGAAGAGGATATATAAATTGAGCCATCAAGCATTTCAGTGAATGCATGTGTCAGATCCGATTTGTAAAGCCAGCAGTTTGCAGTAATTTGTTGGGCTCAGTGCATGAATGAGCTCTTGAGTGTAGGCCGCATTTATGCAGAGAAGAAAAAAGAAATGGATGACAACACATAGTGTTTTTTTCTTGGTCTGTAAGTTCTATGATGCTTGAAGCACATGTATGAACCTGCAAGAGATAAAAAGCTTTAACAATGGAGGGCATGATGGCAATTCAACTAATAAGGTCAAATGCAGTACTTTGAGGGTTTGTCAGTGCACATTTGGCATTCCAGTCTACCATATCTTCAATATTGTAGGGGACGGTGCATAGCCTAGTGGCTACAGCCTTTCCTCTCTTCCTCTCTCTCATTTGTGGGGGAGGTTGGGTAGTGTAGTGGTTATAGCAATTACTTGTCATGCTGAAGACCTGGGTTTGATTCCCCACATGGGAACTATGTGTGAAGCCCATTTCTGGTGTCCCCCACCATGATATTGCTGGAATATTGCTGAAAGCAAAGTAAACCAAATTAACTCACTTACTTAACATTGTGGGTTGAATGTGAAATCTTCAAATGAGCAGTGGGGTGACTATGTTCAATATGATGTTTCCACTTGTGTCAGGATATGCTGTTGGTATAGCTGTTGCTAGTGCCATGGATGCCGAGGGGCTGGAAAGAGAAGTAGCCAAGTAGGTTAGATGGCTGACTTTGTGTTTTGGTGACTAGGTGCCTGTCTCATGTGTGGTTTGATATCCTGGGTGGGACTAAACCCAACAACCCAACAAAAGTACTAGAGTCTGTACTTTACTGATAAAGTGTAATGCCTGATATAACATGTTACAGCCATGGTGAATGTTGTGTTGTAGGTTGTTTATGTCACCTAGACTGAAGGTTATGTTTTTTCTCTTTGCAGCCATGGAAGAGACCACTGAAAGGAATGGCTTCTCTCCTATTAAACTACCTCCTAGTTCTGGCCCAAGACCACATCGTTGTGATGTCTGTCAGCGTTCTTTCCGAGAGATCGCCACCTTGAGGAAACACGAACAGCTTCACCGAGCTGACAGACCCTATGTGTGTTCAACATGCGGCAAGTCCTTTCTGTGGTCCTCCAATCTCAAGGTGCATGAACGTGTTCATACGGGTGAACGGCCATACAAGTGCAAAATCTGCCATCGTTGCTTCACACAGTCAAATGATCTGCGTCGCCATGAGCGCAATGTCCACATGCGTGGCAAGCTTTACGGGTATAAAAGCGCTGGCAGACCTAACAGTCATGTTAACCTTGCTGCCTACCAAGCTTTCGCTCTGCAACAGAGGGCACTTTTACAGCAAGCACTGACATATGAGAGCTTCATGCAGAATGCAGCTGCTGCATCTCATGTGAACTCCTTCCATCCTCACCCTCATCAGCAAGTGATGGTACACAAACCGCATGAAACAATGTCTACCTCAGTCCCTAATCACAACCCCAAGGAATCTACCTCTGTGAGCCCAATCAAGTTGGAGCAAGTGACACCTCCCTCGACTCCAAGCGAGACGGATCCTGAAACACGGAATGGCCTGGAAAAACGCTCCCTGTCCACAACCTCCCCACACACCTCGGACAGCCTTCAAAGCCCACTACCATCCAGCTACACACCTCTGTCTGCTGGTTCTGCAGGTATGATACAGTCGCCTCCCCTTCTGATGGCTTCATCTGCACCACCAATGACATATGGGAAAGAGGAGTACAGTAAGAATTGCTATTCTCCCTCAGTTCTGCAAGCTCGCAGAGCAAGTGAAAATGGTTATTCTCCGTACCACTATGGAAACGGCAACTTGTCACCTCATGGCTATGTGACTAACCAACACAATCTACCTCAGGCCCATGGTCACATCACAACCTCAGAGAGCAGTCCTTCACAGCAAGAAGACAAGACGTCTTCCTGTGACAAGGTAATGGACCTCAGCATGGGGAGCAAGAACAGCAGCGAGAACCACGAATCGGACCTTGATGATGCAGAGTTGAAGGCCAGTAATGGAGAACACATGCCACCACCGAAGACTCCCAGCGTGGAGTCAGAGTGTGACGGGAAGCGGGATGTGACAACTACCTCAGCAAGCCCGATGGCCGACTCAGGGATCCACCACTGTGAGCACTGCAACATATTCTTCTATGACTTCACGATGTACCATCTGCATCAGAGTCTACACTCCCCGTACGAAGAGCATCCCTTCTGTTGCCCGTCCTGCCAGAAGCGTTGCCAGGACCGGATTGAGTTCATGTTCCACATTGTGTGGCATGTCAAGTACCCAAACACCATCCCAAACTATCAGCCCTTCAAGGAGAGTTACCTCAATTCATGAGAAGCCCTCTGCAACAAGTGGTAAGTTCTAAGTATTTTGGAGTGTTCTTTTCATCTAATTTATTCATTCCTTTGTATGCTTTTGGGTCTATGTCAATGACTGATCTCTGTAGCATGTGAATGTTGCCTTTTGCTGCTTTTTCTGTCATAGTTTCTCTGCAAAGTTGCAATCCCCAAGACATTAGAGAATCCTATCATAGTGGGTGAGGTTAGTTTTATGCCGAACTCAGCAATGTTTTTAATATATGGTGGCAGTCAGTTAGTTATCAAGTCTGGACCAGACAATCCAGTGATCAACAGTGTCAGCATGATCTGTGCATTTGGGAACTGATGACGTGTCAAGCAAGTCAGTGAGCCTGACTACCTGATCCTGTTATTTGTCTCTTTTGACAAGCATAGTTGCCTTTTCTTGCAAGAATAGACCTAATCTACCCTGAATCTTCACGGGTCTCCTATGATAGAGGTAATAATACAAAATTTACCTTGGTCATCTTTCTTTCTCAGCGCCATACGTGTGATTATTGTTTCACATCAAATGAGTATAATCTTTTCCTTTCAAACACGCTCACTCGCTCGCTCGCTCACTCACTCACTCACTCGCTCTCAGATGTTCTTACTTGCAGTGCAGTGTAAATTAAACCAGTAAATGAACTGTGACTCAAGACATTGGACAGAACAATAGGAATGGTGAATGTTGTTCATTTCAGCTTGAAGAAGCTAACATTTGTAAATTAACTGCCAGTTATATCAATTAATTTCTTGTAAGATTGGCAGGTATAAAGGAAAAGGATAAAGTCATTAACCCTCCTTGCAGGATGACGTTTTGAATTACATGACATCAAGAAAATAAGGAGGTAGTTTGTCTCCTTGCTGGAGGAAATTAAGAGAATTATGACTGTTTAATGTGGAATGAACCAGTAGGATAAGTCAAAAGGTACAGACTGGGGAATTGAAACATATTACATTTCATGAGAAGGACAATAATTTCAAACTGATTTGATTTTGAGTGGCTCTTGTGTCATGTCAGGCTGCTTTAATGGTGATTCATGAAAGAGGAGTAGAGAACTTTGCTTTGCTGTGTTATCGTTGAACCTCCATTGCATGTAGTTACTATGTGATTTGAGTCATTTGGAGTGACTGACTTTCCTTCCAGGAATTCAGTTATGTTGCATTAGTAAAATCAAGCCTTTCACTATTGAGACATGAAAAAATATTGGAACAAACACTACATTTCTTGAAATAACTAGTTACAAAACTATCACCACTTCAGAAATAACTGCTGTAACTTCAAGGAAATCAATAAATGACCTTCAAGGTTTTATTTCAGTTTCTTTATGGAAGTAGTTCTGTGTTTTTTCTGTGTGAAGGATGGAGAGAGAGACTGACACTTGTAGTGAATGTTGAGTATAATGTGTGAGGGATTTTTTCCATCTCCTCTTATGTGTCGAATTATGTCCAGACACATTATACAACCTGCATCCTTCCGAGTATAGTTCTTACTGTGAAAGGGGCAGTGGGGTAGCCTAGTGGTTAAAGCGTTCACTTGCCATGCTGAAGACCCAAGTTCGATTCCCCAAATGGGCACTATGTCTAAAGCCCAAGTCTGGTGTTCCTCGCCATGATATTGCTGGAATATTGCTAAAAGCGGCATAAAACCATACTCACTCACTCAGTCACTCATTTTTTCTGTGAAAATGCTTGTTTTATAGCTCTAATTTTAGTCACATCCCAAGTCAGCATGTCTGTCTCTCTGTCCAAAGTTATTCAGTGATCTGCTTTAAATTTTTGCAGTTCTTATCTGATTTGTAGTCATTCAACCTGTCAGACTGTTGTAATATGAGGCTGAAGCAAAATTAGTCAGACATATTTTCCAAGGGAGATCACTCAAAATGAACTGTTAGTGATGATAATATAAGTTAAGTTAGCCCATATACTTATCCAGTTATTTTTAGTAAACAAGGTACTCCTACACAGTTCATGTACAAGTTCAACATTGGCCATTTGCCTCTGATGGTATCTGCTGTTAAATGTCACTACTCATTCTGTCCCTTAATATCTCTGTGATGACAAACGATGATTAAATATTCATCGTAATTATCACCATTAACATACTTGGATACAAACTTATCATTAAAAGCTTAAAGTAAACTCTGCTTATACATTCCTTCAGATAAACTTGTACATTCTGAGGTCTTTCAGTCGTCAGGTATTAATCCTGCTAGCAGAATAAAATAGGTAACAGTTATGTTGAAACAACATTATTTGGAATCCTGATAAAGACTTTTCGGAAAATAGTGATCGTTTGACTCTGCTGGATATTGCATGTCCTAGTACTTGTATACGTTTGCATTCAGTCTCTCTCATTTGTCTGTTAGGTGGGGTAGTCATTATGTTGAAGACCTGGGTTTGAATTTCCACCTGGGTACAATGTGTGACACCTACTCCTGGTCTCCCATGTGATATTACTGGAATATCTTCTCTCTCTCTGAATTACCATTGATTGTGTTATTTTCTTTCTTTTTACAGGCTGGCCGTGCAAGATGGGACGTAAAAGCAGGAAGGTCTTACGTTGAGTGTGCAAGGGAGCGAACTCACATGGCACGACTAGTGACAAATGACAGGCATAATTGTGTTTGCATGATGGATAGGAATATATGGTGCATTTATTATACAAAATTTTCTCCGAACTGTCATATTAGATGTTATTCTTTCTGTCCGTTTTGTTATGCTAGTCATAGTAACAATAACTTGCCATGTCTAATTACTATGAATTCTATTAACTGAAGAGTTCCTTGTTCAAGGGAGACAATCATGTATTGATTGAACTTGTATTTTTAAGGAGATGTAACCGAAAATGCAAAACATAGGTGTTTGGTTGCAAGACTACAGTGATAAAACATGGGAGAGGTGTCCCTTTTGTACATGTTTTGGTGTGCCATTAGAAATTTGTTTACATTATGGAGTGAGATTTCATGAATTTTGTGGTTCCGGTGTCTTGTTTGCGGAGAAGTAAAAAATATCTCAGATGGTTGTCTTTAAAGTTAGTTGTGCTAGCAACTACCGGTGAAAGGATACTTGACACTGACCTTTTGGGTTGAGATTCGTAAATGAGGGAAGTTATAGTGTTCCCCATTTTATTGTGTCTTGTCAGTTTCTTGTTTTAAGAATGAATCCATTTTGTTTTGTGTTTTGTATTACATTCTCTGCTTTTTAGCCGGGGACGTACATTACTAAGATTTTCACGATATTTCCTTGACCTTGTCATGAACAGTGAGTACCTCAGTGTAACGATTTTCCTGCATTTGAAGCTACCTCAAAGATGTTTTAGGAATTTTGTTATTTAAAAAGTTTAATCATGAATGAAGTACGGGTACTCATAACTATCAGGAGTTGATATGCTCATTCTTCAGTGGATGATTTCACTGTCAACAGTGTTCTACCCCTGTACAAAGCTTTCAAAAGTCAGCTGTTTTAGTTTGTTAATGGTATTAACACCACATATTTTCTTTTGTTTATTGCATCTTGTTTTTCAACAAATTGAATATTTTATATGAACTAAGGAAAAGTTTGATTTTATCACCATTATTCATTATTATTGTGTTTCTGTTTAAGAATTACATTAGTATATGGTATGGTTGTTCGTTCATAACATTCAAAAAGAATTCTGTTTTGAAATTCATGGTTGACAATTTCCACTTTAATTGAGCTATGTTTCTGATTGTCAGTATAAAGTCATGTCAGGGGCAACATAAGTATGTGGTTACAGTCTATGAATATATTCACAATAATCATTGATTCTCTGTTGAGTTGAAACAGTATGGAAACAAATGTTATTTTTGGATGGTTGAATAATTAAATAGTAATGGTTTAATTTTAAATTTACATAGGAATATATATATTTACATTTTAAACTGTTTGTTGATGAAGTCAACATTTTGTGTTCTTTATTAAAAATCTATAAAAACCTTGCTACTTGCTATTATGAAAAATAAAAGCCATTTTAGTTCTTAAACCATTTTACTGGTATTTCAAACAAACCATCCTAGAAAACAGTTTTGTGAAATACTGTCTTTCCTTTGATTGAAATGTTCTCAGTTGTTGATAATACCTTACCGTTCCATTAAATCCTGAAGCTCATGATCCTTTTCATAATCTCATACAAATATACATTCTGAACAGGGATTGTGTTCAAGCACTGCACTTCAGGGAGTTTCAAAGCAAGCATAACATACTGTCAGTGAGATTCAGGTGACCTTTGTCATTGTGTGAATGAAGAACAACTGGATCTACAAACTACTTATCACCTGTAAGTAATACTAAACACACACAAGATCTCTTGCATACTTGCTAAACAATAATATCTGGATTTGTCATCTATGTTAATTCCAGACTGATGCATGCCTGGATTTGTCATCATTAAAGGCAGGAAAACTAGCAACAGGAATGTGACCCCCAAATGATAAAAGGCCAGACAGTTTCTTAAATTGTTTTACAAATTTTTCAACTTTTGAACTGTAAAGGTGACAAAATTCACAGAACAATCTGCAGTCTGTCTCAAAAGAGGACTGATCAATTACAACCTTTACTTGAAATCTAATAAAGGTATAATATTTCATGAAAAGCTGACCATTACCAAAACATGAGACCAATTCTGTGAGGTTTTTGCATAGTTTGTCCTAAAAAGAATAAAATATTTAAAGGAACTATCATAAAAATATTGACAGTTTACTGTTTGTTACAATGGTGGAGTGCAAAGAAAGGGACAGCCAGGTGTTCAAGAAAGAATATAGATGGAACAGCATGGGTTAAAGAATCAATAACGTTTTCGGGACTTGTGCTTCTCAAACATCTGACTAACCTTCCTCCCTCATAACAGTGAACTGACAGTATTTTAATGATAATTTGTGAAAGAATTTTGTTATTTTCAGGACATGGATTTTGAAAAAAAAACTCACAGAGTTGGTGTGATGTCTTGATTGTGATCAGCGTTTCGCTGAGTATTATATGTTCGTTAGTTTCCGAGTTAGATTGCAAATTATGGGCCCACTTTTGAGCCAAAGAGACTGTAAGTGCTGACTTTCATTTGCTGTCAATAGCAAGGATGATTTGTAACTGTTGTTTTCTTGATTAAGCTAACATGTTCATGTTATTCTTTAATTTATATTTCAAAACAATGGACGATAAATTTGATTAAGTAACAAGTACAAATTGTATGACCTTGTTGGTAGTGTTAGAGAACTAAATCTCACATTTTGGACACAGCAAGAGACTGTCTGATTCAGTTCATACACCATGTGGAATTATTAAGCAAAGACATATTTAATGCGTTCAATCTTTAAGAGGATGTAATCAAAATTATGATTGTGGAATATCTGTGTGAAATAAGTTGCTGTTTAACATCAGGAATTATAGCATCCAGTGTAAGACTGTTTTGTTGTCAAGAAAACTTGGCTCACCTGATGTGATCGAGTGAGCGTGTGCCGGCGTCTCTCGTCATTACCCACAATGCACTATTCCTATTCATTGACTTCCAATGTACCAATACTTTATCCCATCTTACGTGAAAAGTGCTTTCAACTTCATATACAGGTTAGGTTAAAGGAAAATATCAGAATGTTGTAGGTATGGAAAAACTGAAACTAATGTCTGATGATCTTTTGAACATACAAATATAATTTTGTGATAAATACATTGGCTTGTCTTGTCTTAGATCTGGCATAAACCACGAATAGTCCATCTCCTGTCACCTAAACTTAAAAGGTCTGTTTGTTGTTTAATATCATATGTAATGGAACATATTAACTTTTCAATTCTTTTCAACTTTAATTGGAAGAAATTAATTGGAAAAATTTAATTTATTTTAATGGAATTTCCATTTAATTAGATATTTTAATGGAAACACTTATCGCAGTATCAAAACTTTAACACATTTCAAGTTACATGTAAATTACCTGGTTGAAGTTTTCATGTTGATAATGAATTTTGAGGTGAGCTTCATTACCTTAGGCAGGATAAGTGTGTTTGATTGTTACCCGGACTGTCATACCTCAAATTTATAGGTAATATATTAATATAACTTATTTTTAAAATGTTTTCTTTTTTTCTTATTTGTGAAGTCCTCAGGAATATACCATTCATCATTGAGCTCAGGATCATGAAACTAAATTCCTTTAACGGTGCAGGGCTGCCAACAATTCAGGGAGAATCACAACATAGCTTTATGAGAGTATTTTGTGTCATATTTTCAGCAACATTAATTATAATGATTTCATAATTACATTAAGTAATATGGTTGTCTTCAGTGATAGGACCTGTAGTGTATGTTGAAATTCAGGAATACTATGCGGTTTAGTCTTCAAATGCTATTTAATCAAAAGTTTGTGCTAAAAATGAAATGTTTAAATTTTGTAAATTTTTCAACTTCTTTTTTAATTGTAATGAGTATAACGATTCTAATTTTCTGACTCAAGGTTTGTTATAGAGTAGAAACACTGATATTAAGGTTTGTTTTCAAATGAGAGTGTGGAATTACCATTAAATTGATGTTGATGTTTATTGTTAACATTTAAAGCATTGGTGTCATGTTATAGAAACAATCTTTATTCAAATTCTTTACTATACAATAGAGTAAGTTTATCTGTCAATTTATTTGAAGTGTGTTCTTAACTACCTCAATTTCTTCACCAAATTACCATGAGAAGTGTTTCATTTCTTTGAATTTCATGAAACGTAGCACTGTCCTGTCCATGTTTGATGTTATTTGTAGGTGTGTCCAATTCATAACAGGCATAGTAGACAGATATTTCAATATTTTAAGTTGGGACTATCCCCGAGTGGAAAGTGGTAGCACTGTCTGATCTCAGTGTAACCCTGTGTTCTATCTTTCTGTGGATATATCGAGTAAGGTGTTTGTACATATCTTGACCTTTCTCCTACATGGACGAAAGAAACTTGACCTACCTCAGAAAATTTCAAATGAATTTCAGGTATTTTCTTTCCTTTGTTTATGACTGTAGATGAATCTAGTATTTTGCATCTCTTCTAGAGCATATGTGCTTTTAGTGTTGAAGAGAAATGCTTGTGAATATATGCTGATGGTTTGTATTTCAGTTTAACTGATCTCCATGGTAATAATTTAGAATAGATTGTAGTTTTCATAAAGGAAAATGAAGATAATTCTCACTTACCTGTGTAAGTGTGTTTAGGTATATAATTTAGACAGTTTGTTAAAAAATCAATCCATCTGAAATCGTGCTCATTTCTGTTCAGTATGGTGCCACTTTCCCTGTTGTTTTTTCAAAAAAGTTATTATAAACTACAGTTACCATGGAGACGTAGTTACTGACTGACCAACATGTTAGTGTTTGCATCATGCATAGTGCTGTATAATATACGCTACTTACCTTTGGTTTGACATTTCAACTTGCATTTTGTGGAAACACCCCAAAAAAATATTTGAACACGTGTCTATCTCTGTGTATACATGAACTGTTTTGTGCTGTAGAGTTGTAACATTGTATTTTGTGCTATCTTGCTCAATGATACCGTGATGCAAATAGCATAAGATTTTGGAGGATTCTCCAATTTTTATTTACCATTGTACTGTTTTACTATTTTCTTTGTTGTACAACTTGTAACTGAAATGTCAAGTTAGGTTCACTGGACTTTAAAACGTAGCTAACATCCATGTTGAAAAATTAGCAGAATTTGGTACAATGCTTCATGCTCAGTGGCTGTAGCATTTGATCCAAGTTTGTAATCAGCCTTACGCCCGGAATTAACTATTATTTTCATATTTGCTGACCTTGAAAGTGTAACACCTTGTAAGAGTCATAAGGCCTATATTGTATGTATACCAAAGACTAGGCCTGCATTGTTCTAATGATGTTGTTATGGCGACAGTGGGCATGTAGGCCCTTGTCTCAGTGAATATGGTTGGTTAGCCAAGGCTGTTGTATACGATCCCATTGTTCCGGTAGGGTGAGATACAGCATGTTTCTATGCCCTGCCAGGGACTGTCTGTCCTGTGCTCACATAGACTACACTTCAATGCAATTATTTTCTTGAAAGATTATCAAATGTACCTTATGAGTAAATTTTAATTTCAAAATTTGAATGCAGAACTGGAAACTAATTTCCTGAATTTGATCACATTTTGAGATTTTATTTTTGAATTTTGAATGATGTAATTTCTGCATGAGTGTAGATCTATAATCAAATCAAATGTATAGCCCAC
The DNA here is from genome assembly GCF_037392515.1 of Haliotis asinina. NCBI lineage: Eukaryota > Metazoa > Mollusca > Gastropoda > Lepetellida > Haliotidae > Haliotis > Haliotis asinina. The sequence goes on along the minus strand of NC_090282.1, from coordinate 14,381,637 downwards.
TGGGGCATCTCTCAGGTTAACAAAAATCAGGATTGATTTACACATATAACTATATAGAAATACCTCTCTTGTACATGGTACTGTGTGCTCCATATTATAGATGTTCATGTATTTTACCTTACCTGTATTTACAATGATATTTCAATTGTGTACATTGTTCTACTAGCAAAGCTAATTGTCCCTTTCTGCTTCCTAGAAGGCTAAGTTTATTGATATTTATGGCTTTTACTAGATACTAGCTGTTTCTATTCCCTGTGAGACAAACACAGTTAGAAAAGGGAATGTTTGTGGTGTACATTGAGTTGAAGGAAGGACAGAATATCCTTGTCTTACGAGGGGAGATAACTATGTTTGTAGCACAGGAGAGCTTGTGCATTTACATTCGTGATACTTCAAGTAGCTCAGCGGTTCAAGTCTTGAAAAATATGCATTTGTACAGCTATATGTATTTGTGTTGTGTAGTTGGCTTCATCGCATGTTCCACATTATCATCATTTGTCATAGTTGTAAGTAGCTTGTGATACTTCCATAGGGCATCAATAGTGCTACATGATCAGGCTTGTTCTGGGGAACAACATGAACCGATTTTCAGTGGGAGGTGATACTGTTCAACATAATCAACATGCATTCAGCTTCATGAAACTTGATTACTGACAAGTAATGAATTAGATTTAAAATCTACTGAACTTCATTCCTAGTCAATTTTGACTTGATTTTTTTTCTATCCAAATCAATTTTTTTTCAAAAGTAGCACTTTCAACAGAATGTCAAGAGTCTCATGTCATTTTTATGTGACAATAGAGCAATCAGCAAGCCTTCGTTAAATTGGAAGCTGTTCACGAGAATAAGTTGGTTGCAGCAAGTTGACTATTCAGGGCTTAAGGTATACCGTCACATCCTTGGACTAGGGCACCTGAATCTGTATACTTACATTATGACCTACTTGAAATTGATTTCTGTTTTTAATTTGTACCTGCTATTTGATGCAGTGTGACTGGACATTAATAGTATGTTTGCATGATGGTTTAGGACGACTGCTGAACTGGTGTCTTTATTTCACAGAGCAAGTCTGTATCTATGATTACAATTCATTCATGACCATTGTGTATATGTCATCTATATTCACATTGTACCTGCCTCAGTCACTCACCTCTCAATTGGTGTTCATAGAACGCATTAAGTCGAACAGTGGCTATTCGCGCTGTCTAATGAATTCGGGGCGTGATTGGAGCATGGCCAAATGTTTGTGAATGAAAACCGGTGAATGAGAGGTCTTTTATAGGGCAGGCCCTCTTCAGTTGATTTGTTAGAGATCTTGGAGGGCAGGCTTTTGTTTCCCTTGTGTTCATTTCTATAAACCTGATAATCACAGTGGATACCTTAAGAAACAAACTGATTCAAAGACCTGAAATATTCTTTTTGTTTCAAAGTGGTTTAGGTTGTTGTTTTTCCTATACCATGTGGTCACTGCTCTTGAGTTACTGACTAATTGGGGTACAAGAAGGTTTCTAAAGAAGGCGAAATAGCTATGTGGGAACATATCTTGACTTGGGTTCCTCTCAGATTGTTTAGGTGTTTGTGAAGCAACAGATGTTAATGAATTTATTTTGTATTTTTTTTTAAAAAAAATATTACCCTTTGATTACCCCCGGTAATTTGAAGAAATCTCTCCAGACCTGTTTATTTTACGCATTGTGTTTGGTTACTTTTTGTTGAGTGAGAGTGATTGGGTAAACATGTCTTCTTCAGCTGAACCAACCATGTGTTTTGATGAAGCAACGCAAATTTGGATTCTTGTTTTGCTCATCAACCATTTCGAAAAAAAATGTGGCAGAAACCTTGATGAAAAACAAGCTGTGGCCCAATTAACAGGCAGCTTCCTCAAATATTATGTTTTAGTTTCATTTGCAAGAGTGACAAGATGATTTCAAGTCAGATTTCTTCCCGCCTGCGTGTTTTGATGGTGACGACTGCCAAAAGGCCTTTGATTAACTATCTCTTTAAGCCCAACCCGCTATTAGATGTTCCAAATTTCCCTCCATGCCTTAAGATTTCTTTAAACAAAAGAAATCTTCAATGATGTTATCAGCTTGATCTTACATGATCAGTACTAAATAATAGGGGAAAAGATAAAATATTCAGTTTGTGAGAGTTAATTTTATTCATGTCAACTTGAAATTTGATGTTGCAGATTTTTGTTTTGTTAATCATTAGATTACTTTTGTCTAAATTGATAAGTTTCTGGCAAAGTTTTGAACCTTTGGGTGGGTTGGTGCAGCTGAAGATGAATGACTCTGGGTGTTTTTTATGTTCAATACTCAGTTATTGTTTGTTTTCATACATGAGCAATTTATCAATGTTTCAAAATTGAAATGCATCATGGAGCTGATTTTGTTAAGGAATTGATTTGACAAGCGTTATCAGTCCTGTCTAGGCTAGATGACCCGAGATGCCTGTCTCAACATATTCTACCGTGTGTCATATTCCTGTTAAAGGTTCTCCAAAACCCAGAAATCCTTGTAAGTCTAGTATCACTAGGACTCTAAATGCAGACAGTTGATTTTGAGCTCTGAATAGCAAGCGGCATTCAGAAAAATAGTTACTCCAAACTGGAACAGATTCAGAACTAAAATTGTACATTTGTGAATTTTCTGAAACCAAATTATGACTTAGTTATGCTTGTCTGAGTCATGAATGATGTCATGCTAGAGGGTGATGTTAGCCTGTCAGTTTCATTGGATATCAGTTGTAGATGTAGACTGTGAGTTGTCGCTCTTCATGTGTAGAGGCTTTTGTAGGCTGTCATGCCTGTGCAATCCGATAGTGCTTTCTGTGTTCACATAATGGTCGTGTAGCTTATTTAGCATCTTGTCCCATCAGTGAAGACCGTGGTCATTGTTTGTTTCCATATTCGGCCTGATTTGGTGATGAAGACGACTACAACCATGGGCTTTAATTCATATTACTATTGGCATTTGAATAACGAAGTATTTTCTAAATGGTCAGCTGGACCCGGTGATTTATGAAAATATCTTGGTGTCATTGGTGTTTTTCAAGGGTTGAATTTAAATTTTATCAAAACAACCATTGACCGGTGAATGACCACCATTTTTTGCGGAAGATCGGTGCCTGAAAGAGACCTATGACCCGTGATCAGTGTCAGGAGGATGGAGGGACAATGTGTTTTGTTTAATCAGAATTCTTGACTTGAATCCGTGTATTGTAGTGGTATACATGCATACTGGTACTATATATAGTATATATAGCTTGTACAGTTATAACCTCACTCCTGGATATACCAGTGAATTCTCCCATTATGTTAGGACTATGCACCATTGAGGAAGAGTCCATTTGGATTAGTGGGTGTTTGGGAGTTTACACTGTGGTTGCCATATTTGAGTATATGCTAGATATCGGTACATTTACAATGTAGTCGTGTAAGTGTGTGTCTTACAGATTCTCTTGCCTATGATATCGCACAACATTTGCTCAGTATACTATGTTTCTTGTTGCGATTCAATGTATTTTCAACTCTTTTTGAAAACTTGCAATGTTCAATTGTTCCTTGTTAAGCCTTTTCCATGTTTGAAATGTCAACAATATTTCTCTTTTATTTCAAATCCATACAAGAACTGTTTTCCTCAAGCTCTTACTCACAATTACCGAAGTACTGCAAAAAATCTATTCTAGCCATTTTAGTTTTAGAAGGCTTATTGAAATGAATGTTTTGGAACCTTATTTTCCTTCATAATATTTGCCTTTGTTTAGTATATGTGAGCACTATTGTGTGGTTACTTGTTCAGGCTTCTGACCTTGCTCACATTCATGCTCAGCAGCAACTGACCATTCAAGTTGGCATTCAGAGGAATGCTTGAGGAAATCTGGTTTTGAATCTTGTTTTTCTATGGATTTCTCCATGTATGTGCGTGTTCAATGTTGCATCTCAGGAGTACCATTTTGGCTACATAATACACTCATAAGACATAAAATCAAATAAATCAAGCTGTCAGTTAGAAGCCTCCATACCCACAAAAGTCACTCCCTCCATGCTTACCTTCTAAGACAACCATACTTCAGTCAAATATAGTTGAAGAGCCAATCACATCGTCAGTTGATATTCAGTTCACAATTCAAAACGGGTACTTGGCAGTAAGTCATTTATTTGATTTTGTGGTCTTGAACTTTCTGACGAGCTGGAACACGTGCATGTGCTATAGAACAACTTCCATGTACTTTGTATTGGTTGTTTATGTGAAGATATATCCTACACCAACTGGTGGTATGGAGTTTCAGCTCGGACATTTCTACTTTAAATTTCTCATATTGATGGAAACATGAAGCCAGCATCAGACAAGTTGTGACAAGTTGGGGCAGAACTGAAGGGGTGACACTCAACATAACATTAATTACATTAATGTGAACAACCATGCTCCTGTACCAACAGCTGTGCATGCCATGTCTTTCAAGGCAACATCAGCATGTCATCTTTCACGCTTTACATTCCTCCAGCTTCTCATTTTGACCCAATCATTTCTAGTTGCCAGGCCATCCATCCACTCTGCCTACACCCACTGCCCAATTGCTTCCTCATTCCAGCAGTGCCTCCATGTTAACACTGTTCTCCAGCTCTTTGCCTGTCCCTCCTCTTACCTGCCCGTCAGCTCATATCCTTGGCTTACACCTGTAACAATCCTGATGCATGTAACACTTCATCAAGAGCTCCCAGTCCAGTGAGTAATGTTCCACCACCTTTACTATGACCTGTAAAGAATCTGTTTAGGCAACACTGCAGCAAGGACTTCTAACCCAGTCTCAAATTCTCAGTCCTGCCTCTCCATATCATAAAAAGCCCTGTATTGGTAATGTTCCGCTACAGCTGCTTTTCCAGTCTCTGTTCTCAATCCTGCCCCTCCATATCACCAGAGAACCTGTATAGGCAATGCTTCAGCTAGAGTTCATGTTTCAGTGTCATGTCCTGGTCTTGCTCACATCACTCTGATGCTGTGCACTCAGCTTCCATCCTTCCTTTTGTGGTAGTGTTCATGTAGTGAAGAGAGTGCATTCACTCTGGGGAGGTTCTGTTTGATCCCACTGCTGCCACCTGGTTGAAGCTCATTTACATACCAACGTAATTATTACACATTTCAGAATTGGTTGTTTTGCAAGAACTATCATGTCATGGATACACATTACACTCATTTTCGTTTTATTTGAAAAAATTCCTGTCAGTTGGCAAGTCGAAATTTTTTTGTCAAACTAAGTGGCAGCATGGAATCAAGGGAGAGAACTAGCCTGATCTCTTGTTTATTATTTGACGTATTATGAAACGGGTGCCATAGATGTTAGGCAGCTTATGCAGCATTTCTGCCTTTCCTTATTGTTTGTTGTTTCTTATTTACTATGTTTGTGTGTGCTTGATTTGCTGCCAATACTTCTCATCTTGTAATGGGGGCCATGTTTGGCTACTTTAGAAATTAGGCCTCATTGAAAGCTCTCTAATGTCTTAACACTGCTGACTTTAATTCTGTATATATGAAACAATTCAGGGATGATATGATTGACTTGAAGTCACCAGTATTTGGTCAGTGTTTTTGTGTTTTTGGTATTTATTGTTTCGCAGATATTGACAGCAACTCAAGCTTACCTTGTACACTTTGTAGTTTTGTGTGCTTCACTATAATTTTGTCCTCAAAAACATGAGGTTCTACACATGCTTTGCAAGGAACATTAAGATCAGAAAGCTCTGAACCCAGAAGTTATTGAAAGTTATGAAGAAAACTCACCAAACTGGATCTGGTATTAATTTGATATGCAGAAATGAATACTTCAAGCTGTGCTGTTTAGAGGATATGAAAATAAGGATTAAATCAAAAACAATCAGAACTTCGTGTTTTTGACTAACTTAACATTCTGTACTTCCAGGGCATTCAACCTGTAAATCTAATGATGACAGTTGTCAATTGTGCTTCTGTTTCATTCAGTGGAGGAGGTAAACTCACACATTGATATGCTTAACAAATATGCACAATCATGGAATCACTTGCTTTCAGTGATGTCCCCTTTTGGTACAGATATGTTAATTGTTACCTTAATTAGAGTGATTGTATATAATCTAAATTCAAAGTATGCATTCTTATGTGTGGATATATCAAGAAAGATAAGACTGTTGACTGAATTCAGCTGACGTGTAGTAATTCTTTCGGAGTCTACCTCATGTTACTACTTCAGGGTGTGCACGGGCAGTTGTTTCAGGTTTCAACAGGGAAAAGATAGGGACTAGTTGACAACCTTGTCACATCCCTCCTTTGATGAATTTTATTATTGAATGTCACTCTTAATTTTATATAGGTTTTAGTTTGTATTACTCTTAGGGATCAGCTAACATTGTAGTTTTTAATATTGTTATTACTCTGATAAATGTGCATTTTGCTGCCTCACTCGGTATTTACATTTATTGTTACTTGTAATAGTTAACAACATAAAGTTACTCTTAACCATCTTCTTGTGTTGTTGTCATGAACGATGCAGACACTGCAATTGAAGTTAGTGCTTGGAATTATTCATCAAATCAGGGAGAGTATTTAGAGTTGTAGATTATCCCTGATCAAATAGACAGTGAGAGACCAGCTGAGTCATAACTGGCCATGTCTTTGTAACATGACTACAGCAGGCCACTGGTCATGTCCAGAGTGTCGCACTCATGATGGGAATCGACACATCCCCCCCATTTTTTAGTCAGGTCACCTGTGGTTGAGTTTGGGAAAGTACGCCCGCAACACAGTGGTTGGAAGGCAGACTCCGGTGTAAAGGAATAAGGCTGCGCGCACACGCACACGCACTCCCATATGTACATGCACATGTCAACTTACGATTACTACCTAACTATAAAACCGGCATATCTTCAGGCGCTTCTGCAAACAAAACCCAACCCAGTATGGTGTGATGTAACAGAAGTTTTTTTTAAAACAGTGTAAAACCAAACTGACTCCCATACTCTTCAACAGTCGTGCAGACGAGGGGCAAATATACGTGCCCTTTAGACCTAAATGGCTGAGCGTGATTACTAATGTTATTTCAAAGATGCGATTTGGTCGTTTCACTGAGTGAGAAAGGAAGCATCGTTTTGGGCTCTGTGAACGTGCATGGAAGTGCGCTCCTGCACACCCCACTGGACGACACTGAACCCGAAACAATTATTTCCTCATCTTGTCTATGGGTATTCTACAGGTGCATATATAATTTGTGTGTGTCTGTGTGTGTGTGCCTCTGAATTTGATCGCCCGAAAATGCAAACCGTGCAAGTCCATTTCTGTTTTTAAACTGGACAACTGTCTCCATGACGTAGTGAAAGGAGATATTGAGTAAAGCAAATCTGTTGCTGAATCCATGAGTCAGACCAGGAGGTTTGAGACTCTTTATGTCAATGCGGTTTCTAAAAACCAAAAAGAATTGCTGGAAATATTTGCAATTTAGAAAACCCTCTTCAAAGATTTTTATCACCCCTTTTGCTGTTTACAGGTGTTTTTTTGATATATTATTTTGTCGGTTTCCATGGAAATGTTTCGGACAGTCTCAAAATGGAGGGATGGGCTTCGTTTCCGGAGCAGAACTTAAAATCCATTTTTTTTATTTTTCTTGGTATATGTACCAATCAGAAGCTACAATGGTGCCTTCTGCTAGTTACAGGTTTTTGTGATTTCTTAGTTCCTCGGTTTCCATGGAAACGATTCAGAATTTGTCTCAAATGTGAGAGGTGTGTGTTTTTCGTTTCCGGAGCACATCTCAAAAGGTTCCGAGTATCTGTCAGCAAAACTTGGTAGTGTTACGGTTAAGAATTTGCCGTGACAAACATGTAGGAAACCCCTCCTGAACAAGCAAAGCAGAACAAAGACAAGTCTAAGACATTCAAATATTATTATTATTAGCAAAGAGCAAGTTATACAAAGTCACAAGTCAATTTCACAATACAGATTTTAAATACAATACAAGTGAAACAAAATCTAAGGCTATAGGTCACAAAATATAATCTAGCAAATTCACCAAAGTCTTAGTGCGAGAGAGAAACAGTTATGCAGAATGTAACACGGCGAGCGGTCTGACAGCAGTTTCAGGCGTGTAAACTCCAGTGATTGTGAATACTCACCTGTAACAGTAGATATACGTGACAGACCCCAACGAGGTGCCTTTTGCTATTTACAAGTTTTTTGTGATTTATAATTTTCTTGGTTTCCATGGAAACGTTTCGGATTTAGTCTCAAAATGGAGGGATGGGCTTATATCTTTTTAAAAATATATTTCTGCAAAACTTAGCAGATATGCAGAGAAGACCCTAAAGTGGTGCATTTTGCTTCTTAGAGATTTTTGTGATTTATCTTTTTCACAGTTTCCATGGAAACGATTCTGACTTAGTCTCAAAATGGAGGGATGGGCTTCGTTTCCGGAGCACAACTAGAAAACTATTTACAATGTAATATCTTACATCAAAAGTTGGCAGATATCTGAGGCAGACCACAAAGTAGTGCCTTTTTCTATTTACAATGTTTGACATTTTTATTTTTCCTGGTTTCCATTGAAACAATTTTGACTGAGTCTCTAAATGGAGGGACAGACTTCGTTTCCAGAGCACAACTCGAAGACCATTTCATGTCTTTCAACAGATTTTGTCAGATATATGAGACAGATCTTGAAGTGGTGCTTTTTGCTGTTTACAGATATATGGAATTTATATTTTTCATGACTTCCAAGGAAACGATTCAAACTTAATCTAAGAAAACATCAAGTAACTGTCAGATGATTTGTCCTTTCAAATATGTGGGGCCCGGGGTATATGTCGTCTGCTGATGACTCTTGTTTAACTTTGCACATCGCTATCCCATAGGACGAACTTCCTGAAAAACGTCATTCCTTGCCCCATGATCGTTTGATTTTAGATGTGGGTGAAAAAGGTATACCCCCATCCTCATCTCCACAGGTCAAAGACAACTTGTCACAAGTCAAATGCTATCTGAAACGTACCGAGAAAAGAGTATGCTGTTCTTCCATGATAACATCATCATGCAATTTGGGCTGACGACATTCAGACAGGGAGCATTGGCAACCGGTGATTAATTTTTATTTTTACACGTCAAAGTGTTGATACAACACGCTTTTAACGTGGATGGTGCCTCGCTCCAGACAGGTGTGCGAGAAGCGGAGACATCACAGCTCAGGTTAATGACTAAATAACTTTCTCGTCACTTGTGCACGTGCTTCTCCAACTCCTGGCTGTTCCGTTCCCTGCACTCCTCCCTCGTAACAAATAGTGTACTGTGTCAGTATTATAATGATAGTTTGTTAAACAACTTTTCTATTATTAGGACAAAAATTCTGCAAAAACCTCACATGGTTGGTATGATGTTTTGATTCTGATCAGCGTTTCATTGAGTATGTTATGCTTTTTAGTTTTCGAGTTAAATTGCAATTCATCGGTCTGCTTTTGAGCCAAACTGACTGTAGATTGAACTCTTCAACCCACTTAGTTAGTTGTCACATTTTTTGTTCGTTGGGAATTACTTATACTGAAACTAAGAAATAGGGCCTTTCTGATAAGGACCCACTACATTTTATGGCTCTAGATCCTTAGCGTCTGCGGCATTTCAGGGATAAGGGCAAACACTGCTATCACTAACTGATATGGTTTCACATGCTTACATGCATGGTAGAGACCGGATCGGACAGTAGACTCTGCCTTTTGTAGGGATTCCGCAGATATTTTAATTAAACAGACGGACCAAAGTAACCATATCGTTGTGTTAAATAACAAAACAAAACAAACTATTGTTAAATTTGATTGCATCTATTTCGCCTACAACATTTTGTTAAACATTTAAACATTTTGGTAAAAGATGTTTCGAAACACCCTTTCATTTTTGAAATGTTGAAAAATTGTGCCGAAAAAGTAAATTGACTTAGTTAAAAAAATACGATGTCTAAGACACCTACTGGTATTATGTATTATGCGACTAATATTGTTTCTTTTTCAAAGTTTTATATAATGATTTGTTAAACTGTAACAGGTAGATGTGTATATTTTGATATAATTTTGAAAAAAAACTGAGAGACACAATTTCTTTTGTACTTAGCTCTGTCTTATATCCGTCGAATCTGACGTGTGTGTGTGCTCTCCTTGGGGCGAACGTATCAGTCTCCATTTCATTGCTGAAACTAATTTACAAGTGGTAGAATTTTCCCATTTCTTATATTCATGATATACCTTAGGCATACTGGTATTAATAAAACGATAGAGACGTTTTACAAACACCCAGTACTTCCAGAATGAGCACGATACTTGTATTCTTACACTTTAAATGACAGCCCCATCAACCGCATGTGAGTGAGTTTAGTTTTACGCCGCACGTAGCATTATTCCAGCTATTCGGCGGCTATAAGAATATGAAGTCTGGACCACACAATCCAGTGATCAACGTCATGAGCATAGATGAACGCAACTGGGATACGATGAAATGTGTCAAACAAGTCAGCGAGCCTGACCAATCGATCCCATTAGTTGCCTCTTACGACAAGCATGGGTTACTGAAGATCAGTTCTATCTAACACGGTTCTTCATGTGTCATCAACAGCAAGCACAGATTCAAGATACACTTGTTATTTTTTCTTTTCGATGTTTGTTTTGTCTATTAGTTTCTGTAGACGCCGCAATAATCCAGATATATCGTGCCAGCATGATGATAATCGAGTCTAGATCTGGTGATGATGATGTGCCTCAACACCTCATCTACTAACGATATTTTATTGGGTTGCGGTGCTCCTGGAAAGTACATCGTGATGTTATCATCCCATCCTACCGGGTACCCATTCTTAGTGAACGGAGGATATTTCAAACAGTCTCGTAAAGGCACTAGAAGTACATGTACCTCAGTGTGAAAGTCAGAGACGCCGCTAGCAGTCAAGCAGTCGTATAGTGTTACCCATCCATTACCTCACCGCAACTGACGTCACATAACCTGGCCTGATGTATGACCCCTGTATCGTACACCGATCCACGTATCACAACACTAATTACCAAACCGCCGTGCTTTTTTGACAAGGTGCATTTACACACATGGTAGAAGTGAATTTAATGTGAATTTACCAAAAACTTTGAACAGATTGTCTTTGCTCACTGCAAACACTTTTATGGAAGCGTGCGTGAGTATAGTTTTACACCGCCTTTAGTAATATTCCAGCATTGTCATGGGCTTCACACCTTGTACCCATGTGGGGAATCGAACCCCTTTTATGGAATAGGCAAAGAACAATCTAAGAACAATACATACATAACTTTCTTAAAGAAAAAAACATTTTGCATTGAAAAATTGGAAAGTATATTTAATTAACTATCACGAGCAACATGAGTAGGCCCAGTAACGTTAAAAACGTGGTTTTCACAAAATTACAATATTTTCATTTACCTTTATTCACGCAAACTGAATAACAAAAAATGTGGGGGTGGGAGCGGGAGCGGGGATGGGAGTAGGGGTGGTGATGCACCGTTAGGCATCACTAACCGACACAACAAATGGCCTCAGTTAAAAGACGATGAGCCACACATTAGTGGCCTCATAATGAACATACATAATTAGATTACAACAGAATATACACAATCATGCTTTATGGCATGTTACAATCGTTTATAAAAGTACATAGAAATTAGGGTACAGCTAGAATATAAAGGAACTATACAAATAAAATAGCGTGTTAGTTACGCTACATGACTGAATATTACATGTCTGAAATATTCTTCCTAGTACATCACCATAATGGGCTTCCACACAATATATACAATATATGTTCAAAGGGAAACAGCATAATTATGTTAAACAGAACTGTAGTAATCTGTTATGAACAGTAGTACATGAGAATATCTGACATAAATCCTAAAAGTACGACATGCTCCGCGTAAATCTGAAGGTAGTAGGGTCGTAGCATACAGTCAAGATACATGAGAATAAGGTTATAGGAAGATATAGTAAAGATCCTTTACCTTTGTAAATAAACAGTGAATGTACTAGACAGCCAGCAAATGATTTGTAACTGGGGTATCAGGGGGTTCGAATCCCCTTACCTTTTGAAAATGACTTAAGACCACACTGACATTTGTTTTGCGTTAGCGGAGCCTAGGGCGGGGTTCAGGACACGCACGCACGCACGCACGCACGCACGCACGCACGCACGCACGCACGCACGCACGCACGCACGCACGCACGCACGCACGCACGCACGCACGCACGCACGCACGCACGCACGCACGCACGCACGCACGCACGCACGCACGCACGCACGCACGCACGCACGCACGCACGCACGCACGCACGCACGCACGCCTTTAAAAGTTCATTGATCCGCCAGTGCTAGTTATCACAGATAATCGCATTTCCTAATGTACCTATGTGTAGGTTGTTGTGACCCTCGGAGTTATCTTGACAGAACAACACCATTTAGTTCATCGGAGCATTGATGACGAGTATAATAGCTGACCAGTTGTGAGTAGGCTACGATTTTAGCCGTGGTACACGAGTGAACAGTTTTTCTAGATGAAGCATATTATTCGCAAGGTGAATAGGATCCACTGGTTCTTACAACTTATAGAACTCCTCTCCAAAAATATTCACAATAACACATTTCTGTACAAGCAGTTATAGGAAACAGGTACAGGGGCAGATTAACAGTTTGGCGCGGAAATATTATAACACAAATGGTGCATAGAAAGACGACTTCTGCAATCTTTTAGTGTTACGGTTAAGAATTTACCGTGACAAACTATGTAAGAAATCCCCCTTGAACCAGCAAAACAGAATAAAGACATGTTGTAAACGTTCATATTGTGTATTATTTAGACAAAGAGAGCAAGTTATACAAAGTCACAAGTCAATTTCACTATACAGATTTCGAATACAATACACGTGAGACAAAATCTAAGGCAATGGGTCACAAAATATAATATAGCTAACTCACAAAAGTCTTAGTGTGAGCGAGAAACAGTCGTGCAGAATGTAAGAAGGCGAGCGGTCTGACAGCAGTAGATGAAGCGTTCACTACTTAATTACCAACAAAAATATACAGAAAATACACACTTGTAACATTGGATTTTGAGCATATGCTGATGTACGCTTTTGTACATAATTTCGTTTTTATGATTTCGAGACCAGGGTGGGATTTTATACACAGCAGGAAAAAAAATAAATGTATTCCACCTTGAATCTGTTAACGTAACAGGCCCTCACAAGGGCCTAGATTTTCGAAGCTGTTAGCGGTAAGATAGTTGTAAGCTGATGTTAATTTCAAATTTCATGTAGATTGAAAAACATGTGTGAAACGGCGTTCATTTTCCCCTGTTGATAATATGTGCTGCTGTCAGTTCAGGGGAACAATTACTGTGGCTGTGATGCGTTGGAAGAGGGTTCTGGTGGTACTAGTTTAGTGGTAGCTGTAACCACCTGGCAATGTGCCAACTGTAAATGGCGCTTACCAGTCAACGCCAACAACACTCATTTGTATGAAGATTCTTCTGTATTGCAACACAGAGCTGAAAGATAGTTAACTCCGGCAGCTTACGCATGGGCGATAGTGCCCATTAGAAGGTAGATGGCCATCTCCCGGAGCAGCAATATTTACTCTCTCGTTTTCACAAAGTCCTTTTCAAGAACAACATCTCTACCTAACCAGAGTTCTCAGCCCTAACTGACTCTTTTAGTATTACAGTTGACAAGAACATAAACGGGCGGGTTTCAAAGCACCTGCGTATTCGGTCACAAGCACTGAAAACTTATGTGAGAACCATAGCTTTAAATCTGTATTATGAGGACTTTGACTAGTCTAGGATAGAGAACAGTCAAGACAATATGGTCATGTCCAGTGGGCACCATCACTTCCGGAGAGCAGTTATATCTCGCGAGATCCCGTCACTCCCTGAACCTTTAGTTCAGCCATATTGGACGAAAAACTGGGAGACACCATTCCGGGTTGTACTACAACAAATCAGAATCAGTCGTTTGCCAAGTGGTTTTCATAGCGTCAGTGCCGATTGAATCATGTGACACCTTTGATTAGATTATTTTGTGTAAATCGTTTGTGTTGTGCTTAGATCTGCATCTACGCAGTAATTGCGTCTAACGGTTTTTTGGTGTTATGTCAATACGTGTAGTATTTTAACATGATAACATATCATGTGATCAGAGACCGTAAAGAAATATATGGTCTCTGTGTGACGCTGAATCCGACGATCCAGCTAAATCAGCCCTTGACAAACTATTGTCCTCAATACTGATCCCGTATAGTGATTTCAAATCCATTGACAAAAGTATACCCAAGAAATCATGCCCTATAAAGGTGAGGAAAAGTATCTGAACGATCTATTTTCCCGCCTGAGCGGGCAAACCTTCTTGAAATATGAGACAAATTGATCTGCATCATAAATTGTAACTATATAATGTGATTGACAGATTGCTTGTTCATGATTTTCTGTGGTTTCAAAAAGCTCATTTGGTCTTTGAACGTAAAATGTGTATAAATGCAGACTTGGTCTGGTCGCTGTTTGGCTGGAGTAATGCCGATGTGACGTAAAGCTCAACTCAAAACTGCTGTGACCAGAGATATTTTCTGTCTGGTCGGTTCAGTTCAGCTTCCTGTAAAGCAACTGGTTAGGTTTGTCAAGTATCTTTACTTTACATTGGACTTTAAGGCAAAGCTGTACACACATGCTCATGTAGCTGCTGCTGACGACTTAGTTATGTTATAAATCTTATACTGTCACTACAGAAGTCAATACGAAAATATCTGGTTTTGTGTAATGTCTGACCAACAGTGCTTACTGTCCTCGTGAGGCAGACGCCAGAGCAAGAGATGCTCGCTTGACTGAAAATTTTAAATGCGACTTTAGTGGACTTCAACTGAGTTCAGTACACAGTGTAAGCACTTACGAACAAAGAAGAACTAAGTCTTGGAATCTTCGTAGAAAGAGCAAGCTCGGTTGAGCAGACCGCAAAAGCTGGAACCATGGAAGTAGACAAACACTGGCTTTTTTAAGTCATCCCTTTGGTCATAAATGTTCGTGAACATTGTTTTCTCTGCTTTCCTTGTCTCTATGACAATCCCAGCTTCACTTGTTTCTTGCTTCTCGGATTCAGGTGGGTAGATCTGTGGTAGAGAACTGACCTTTACGGAGCCTTGTCAGGTATACCTGCTGGCAGAAATGTATTTCCGCGAATTACTAACATCTGTACTATAATCAGGAGGATAAATAGCATTTAACCTGCCTTACAACGCCAGATGTTGTTATAAATATATGCGTGTGCTCTGAAATATGTAAATGTGTCGTGGGTTGCCAATTCTCCTGAAGCCTCTCAGTTACTTGTGCAGACCTCCTTGTTGCCTGTACGTAGTTTATTGCCAGAAGAAACTGTTGACCACTGGCTCTGAGTTAGGGTTCGCGTCCTGATGATGTTTCTTTATTTGTCGGCATCAATCCCTTGCTCATTTGTGTCCTACATCACGGATGTAATGTCTAGGTACCTGTTGGTGAAAAGCTGGGTGTATGTTGCTCTGTTTCTGGTACCCGTCACAAAAAAACACGAGACAAATGCGTCAGCTGCTCAGTCAAAAAACCCCCCACAAAACACAGGAACAAATGATATAGTCAACCTAGGTGATTTTATTGCTATAACATTATTATCTTAACAGTTGTAATCCTCGTATGCAACAAGAAAGGAGTCGGTAAGGACGGCAGCAGGGTGTGTAGAAACAGGACTCGGAAATGTTCATGGAACTAAGTATCAACATTTGAAAGGGATTACGAATATCGACTTTAGAGAGGCATCCTTGAAGATCTGAAACCTTTGATGGATAAGGGAATTTGATCATGATAGTTGAATCGAAAGAAAGGAAGAAGAGAAGTTGGTTAGGCATACTCTCCTTAAAAGTCACAATCATAGCTATTATAGAACGGTATTTTAAGAATCTTCATCTTTCAATATCATCATTTCAAAATATATATCTGCAACCTATAATATTGATCTGATCTGAAGGAAATGTGATCATACTTCACCTGGTCGTGTACTACTTCTCAGTGTTCTTTCTGTGAAAGTTAGACACACTGAGAGATGCCAGGGTACACAAGACAGCGACTCAGTGGCAAATAATCACCTGCTTCATAAGGGATCAATTCGCCGTGTACAGCCTCATCTTACTTAAGACTGTACCTGATAGCAGGTATAGAAAGGTAATGTAAACGCGAATAGGTCTACAGCATATCTTATATTGATATTCATAACGAAAACATCTCTCTGGTCTCTCTTCCACAAAGTATAGCTGTCCTTATATTCAGGGGGCTCCTTTCACGAAGCAACCTTTACTGAGGTTATTCTTAAGTCCCATTCTTTAACGTTACTCTAACGCTACCTTAGTGACTTACGATCACCTTTGTTCTGCTTCGTGAAAGGAGGCCCTGCTACTATAACGGATACCAATTCGGGTCGTAGCGCTGTGGTTGTGGTTTCTCCCTCATTGAGTGAATCTCGTTTTATGCCGTATTTATCGATATTCCAGAAATATCACGACGGGGGACACCATAAATGTTCTTCACACATTTTACCTATGTAGGGAATCGAACTCGTGTCTTCGGCGTGACGGGCGAACGCTCTAACCACGAGTCTTTCCCACCGCCCTAGTTACTCAGACAAGGATGAACACACATGTATGCTGGTCGTAGTACATTTACTGTGGTTACTCCCTTACTATAAGGCGCATCTACTCTTGTTATACCGCTGTAACTGTCATCAATCTCATGCTTCACATGAACATTTACCGGGCTCAATAACGTATACACGAAACGAGCCCCTGATCTTAAAATCGTCATTACGATATGTTTAATCGGATACATATCCAATTAAACTCTTTAGTGGTAATGAGGCTTCATTGAAAACCGATGTTACTAGGCAACACAACCTTCCGAGCCTTATTCAATCATCTCAATGTAACAACCGTGAGAGACGTGATTTTCGTAACAATACACTAAGTACTCGACTGAGCTCTTAGTATTAGTAAAGTGGACGTATTAGTAAACTATTGGAAGAGGAGAGGCGTGGCTGCTTGGTTTCAGGTCATTCAAATGTGTCAAGGTATCCGTGGATCATATCAAAATTACCATTGTGTGTGTCAGCTTAGATGAGTTTAGATACGTGTATACCGAATGACAGCCTTCATTTAACTCCATGCTTCAGCATGACTAAGTCAAGCATTAGGGGCGATGTTGTAGCTTAGTGGTTAAAGCGTTCGCTCGTCACGTCAAAGAGCCAGGTTCGATTCCAGACATGGGTTCCCCCACCTGGATATTGCTGGAATATTGCTACTAGTGGTGGAAAAGTAAAATCGCTCGCTCTCTAGTCAGACATTACCCTTTGGTAACGGGTTGGTAACATTCAACACAGTCAGCCCTGGCATGTCGGGACAAACCATTTCGCTATATCGAGGAGGGTTAACTGTTGAGTAGGACATAATTGTGTGGATGGATAATATATATCAAGACCGACGAGGTAATACAGGCTGTTACCAACGATTCACGACTCTGGGATACGACCCGTGAAGATCTGGGTTGATCTTCAGCAACCCATGCTACTCCTAACAGGGACTAACTGGATCAGGTGGTCAGGCTCGCTGACTTGATTAGCGCATATCATCGTGTAAGATCGATGCTTATGCGGTTGATCACTGGATTGTCTGGTCCCAACTCGATTACTTAAAGTCCGCCGCCACGTAGCTGGAATATTGCTGAGTGCGGCGTATTACTAAACTCACTCACTCTGTGATACGACAGTCTCCTTTGTCATTTTTGTCACAGAGTCCGGCCACAAACATGGGCTTGTGAGTTCCACTGCATGACTATGAAAACGGTCATATTATGTGTTGTTATATATACAACTATGATGTATATAGCATTCCTTGATAATGGTACGGTACAGATTGACGTAAATAATTATATATAAACGACATATGTTTTCCGTCTCATGCCAGGAAAAGGCAAAAATCAACGCGGTGTCGCGTCTGAATAAGTATAAGAAACTCCTTGTTGAAATTATTTGAAACCAAATACCACCTTTGTCCTTTCAGTTTTCTTCATCTATTTTCAGATCTTTTATTATAATCAATAATTTGCAACATAAGAAGATGTACAGCTAAGAATGAGTTCAATTACTTTCCAAACATACGTATATAGGTCTAACAGAAATGCTCAATACGTTTGAAATTCCATTAGTCGTGCTTCACGACTGTATCTAACTCTGAGGCACGAGTTAACAAAGAGGCATTGCTTTGTCTGGTTTTCTTGTTCATATGCCAGTATGGACACCTCTGAAGGTTGCAGGTATCTCTAAGCTGTATCGCAACATCCATTGTAGTGGCAAACGACATCTGTCCAAGTCTAAGCACACCCGGTGTTGCAACAACATCGGTGAGTGAGTAGGCATTTAGCAATATTACGGCAATATCGCGGCGGGCGACACCAGAAATGGGCTTTACGCAATCGAACCAGGCTCTTCAGCCTGACGAGCGAACGCTTTAACCACTAGGCTACCCCACCGCTTCCCCACAACAGGCATACTGATTAGTAATGATGCTGTGCAACCGTTTCCTTGGCGACAACAATAGGTATAAGCGAATAAACAACTTCCCTTTGTTCTTACATTTCAAAATGTTGCTGACTTTTTATTTGCACATCTTAAGACGGGACTCTGCCAATATTTGAAATAGATAAATAAAAGATTTGTGTGAGCTACAGACTACTTACTTACATTCTGTTCGGGAACAGGCGTGTGAATGCCTCACTTGTTTGTGTCTAAAAAGACCCTCTGACATTTTATTCCTTCAGTTGCTTAAGAATATTTTTGTGAACATTTTACAAAATACTTATGAATTATTTCTGTATTCGTTTATAGTTTCCTTTCTTATGTATAAACGGCATTGCTAAGCGTGTGTTGAAAGTATGCTTCACGCCACACAACATATGAGGCAATGGCGCATGACCATCAGTTAGAGCATTGACGTGGACGATGTGCGACAAGTTAATATATTATTTAGTAAAACCAGTTCATCTGCTTCTTTTTGTTACACATCCGCATGCTAGCGGCAAATACATTGTGATATAGACTATATATTATGCACTTTATACACACCAGTATAATTTGTATTCTGACCATTCATGGGCTTTTAAGTAAACCGGTGACACAAACGTGCCCTTGTCAAGCTGCATCCTCTGGTGCAGAGTGTGAACTATAAGCAACAAAACCCTCTACACATAATCATATATGTAATCAAACTTATAAAAACATGTGCATTTTTATATCGCATCTGTTCACATTGTAGTATATTCTGTGAGCTGCTCCGACAAGGTGTTTGTTAGAGAAATGAAAAAATAGGTCTTATATAATAATAAGATTATTATTCAAGGAAAGCAGTGTTTCAGCTGTGTTGTGGGATGCAGGCAGCTCATTACATAATGTTGAGGCAGCGTAAGCGAATGGTCTTTTAATAATGTGATTTATTTTTTACTAAATTCCAACATTATCATATGTAAGTACAGTTTCCCGCTAACAGCACTCGTCACGGATACATGCAAAGGCAAGTCAATATTATGTGCAGTCATGTTGTAAAGTTGTCTTATCATGGGTGCGTAAATGTAGTTAAAACTTATAACTGGTATCTATCAAAAGCAGTCACTTATATAACAGCCATGTGCGAATAGTTAAGTAGTGACGACACCAGGTGTTCGCGTAAAGGTCACAAACACATGCAAAGCCAAGTTAAGGCAGACTTGAAAAGACACAAGAATAATAGGGACTATCGTCGAAGGTTAAGTCAAATAGCGTTATGATTCGTGACCATTTGTGCTATTCCGCGTCACGTCGATTGACACTCCTGGGTTACGGAAATAGGCGAGTGGAGACGAATGTTACCGGTTTGATACGTCTGCGGGGTGTGTACAAAACAGATCAGTTTCAAAATCAGCTGTTGACGCAGCCTGTTATTTGTGCAGTGAATGAACTAATAAACCAGTAATTCCTCACGGCCACATTGGATATTGTTGTTCTAAACACTAAGTTGTCTGTGACAGCGTAATGAAAAATATTGAGATTTATTTCAGTAAAGACAACACATTTATGCTTCAAACAGGATTAGACCCTCCCTCGCGTGGTCCTCTGACTTTGATATTGTTTAGCGAAAGATATATGAGTGTGTTTTATCGCTGATAATCAGACTCCATCAGCCCTGGTCTATTGTTTCAGCTCGAGGAGCGGGTTCTCCTGCTGTAGGAAAGACGCCCACTGTTCCTGCAGTTCACCATTCCTGTTACCTAATCCCGCCACTGTTGAGGGTTCTGGTTTATAATAGATCACCGGGAATTTGTGTTTGTCGAAAGAAGTGACACTTTTGTGATTTTGATGGTGGGGTTTAATGGTGGGGTTTGGTGACTCGGGCCGTCGGGTTGGGTGCTTTGGATGGTGGGCTTTGGTTGGTGGGCTTTGGTGGTGGGGTTTGGTGACTCGGGCCGTCGGGTTGGGTGCTTTGGATGGTGGGCTTTGGTTGCTTGGGTATTAAGTGATAGGTTATGACCGGTCTGTTGGTTACGATCTGCATACAAACCGTACATCGCGACGTTAAACACAATTCGCTCATTTCTCTGGGCCAGGGTTCTTGCCGTTTCTTTAAGTGTTAGATCTATGTCCCGTCTTTGTGTCTCGCGACATCTTGGTCCCACCCTCACTGCACTCTCTCGACACTCCCACAGCAGACTTGGCTTCTCTTCCAATCTTGATAATTGATAATCTTAAGTCTTTCTTGGCCAGTGGCTGTTGACAAGACAAAAGCTGACATGGTTCGACAGAAGGAGACACATTTGTGAAAGTCCATGGATTTCCCGTCTGCGGGGGAAATTGGGAGCACGCACACTGTGTGGTTCTTCCGATCCGGGAACACAGCTTACCTGGCAAGCGGAAATCAAAGGTATTTCTGGTCAAATCCGTCATAAAGCTTTGTGAGGATATGTGTGGGATGCATGTCACACAGGTGGTAATGTCACAGGTGTCCTGGGCAGATATGTGCGTCATTATACCTTGTGGACTGTCATTGACAGCATGCAACATCCATACAAGACGGGCACACACACGTACACATACAAATATATTCAGCCCCATATAAATCCACCCGCACATCAATCCGTCCCACCGTCCGCCCACGGACGCACGCAAGCACGCATGCACGCACGCACCCACGCACTCACATACATACATACATACATACATACATACATACATACATACATACATACATACATACATACATACATACATACATACATACATACATACATACATACATACATACATACATACATACATATATACATGTTTCAATTTCACCACCCATGTCACCAAAGCCCATCACCCAAGCCACCTAACCCGACCATCGCCCAAGGCACCAAACCTGATCACCACCCAAGTCACCGAAAAGAACCACCCTTATCACCAAGCTCCACCACCCACGTCACCAAACCCGGTCACCTCAAACCACCACCCAAGTCACCAAGCCCTACAATCCAAGTCGCCAAGCCCCACCACCAATGTCACCAAAGCCCACCACGGTCACCAGAGCCCACCACCCAAGTCACCGAAACCCATCACGCAAGTTACCAAAGCCCACCACCCGAGGCACCAAGCCCCACAACCCAAGCCCCACAATCACTCAAGTCACCAAAGCCAAACACACAAGTCACCAAACCCCACAACCCAAGTCACCAAAGCCCATCACTCAATTCACCAAACACCACCACTCATTCACCAAAGCCCAACACACAAGTCACCGAAGCCCACCACCGAGGCATCAAGCCCCACCATCCAAGTCACCAAAGCTCACCACAGAGGCACCAAAACCCACTACCCAAGGCACCAAAGCCCACCACTAAAGTCACCAAAGTCAAGACTTTTTACCCAGGCCACCACCCAAGTTACTAGCCCCGACAAATTCTCTTGGCTTGATGTATATTTGTGAGCCTTAAAAATCGAAAGACCGCAGTTTTATACAATGGACAGCAATATTCCAGCATCATCACTGCTGTGTGATGAAAAACCCGTCTAGTCGGGATCAAAGTAGTTTCGTCACAGAATTATTTTCAGGCAAACAGTATCGAGACCTTGACCTTTGGGCACGACTGGCGTTGTCTGGACGTGTTTACTAGTTTCTGAATCCCCGATGTCACATGTAATAATGATTCACGAATAATTTTTATTGTCTTTTTTTTCGAATTTGTATCACTGCTCTGCACTACAGATTTGTGAGTTCAGGTGCATTACTGTCGTTATTCAGACAACGAAATTTTAGTAGTACTTGGATTACTTGGAAAGTGTTAGATGAAAACGATAATGAATGTATGAATTTTATATATAGTTATATAACCTTTCATAGCACATAGAATTATTCGGGTGTGGTCACATACCAACGGATTCGTTGATTCTGTTAAGTGCAAAGGGTTGTGTATTGTGCACTAGGTGTTGTGACAACACTTGAAAGAGTGTGCTGCACACAAAGATGTCTCTAAGGTTCTTACACCCGGTCACAGGTTCGCTTGATCCCGGCACCTCCAACTCTCTGGATCAGGAGCCTGGCGCTCTAACCGGCTCGCCCAGCGCGCCCCAAGATCGCAAAACAGACAGTTTCCTAGTTCGGAAACATGTTCGCCATGAGACGCCCCGGGGAAGATGGCAGATGGAGGGCCGTAGGCTGCTTTAGTCTGGTACCTCGCAGCGTCGTGTTGTCGGTTCACTGTCCACCATTTTGTGACTTACGGCGACGTTTATAGGAAAACAGTCAAGTTGTAGACCTGTTGTGGTCTGCTACCAGTAACGACCCCTCATGAAGACCGATGGATTTGAATAATGCACCTGCGACAGCTAGAAACCCGTAACATATCTGGCAGCAGAGATATCTGCGAGAACACTTCCATGACAGTGTAAGTAAACTTAGTGTAAATACTTTTCGTTATTCTCCACAACTCTGGTGCAGTGAAGGCTTCGCTTCCACAACATCCGTGTAAGACTCCGGCCCGGTGACCAATTCCGACGTTAGAACATCGACGTTGACGTCGACAAAGCAGCACACAACACTTGCGACGTGGAGGACGTGAGTGGAGAATTCTCGTTCACCGATGGGTCAGGCTACATTCTTCATCGAGCTGACTTCAGGACACGTGTCAACACAGGCCAGGTGTTCTGGAAGCGATCCGCTTTGGAGAAGGGGGCGTTACCACCAGACGCGGGAAAGCTAACCAACTGTCTGTGACTGATGGAAATGCGAATGCTGTGAGGTACAGACACAAGATTTAACAAAATGGCCTACTCTCGTTTCCGAACAGGACAGCCAAGGCGTGACGTTTCAACATGACGACGCGCGACCACACGTTGGTCGTACTGTACGGTAATATCTGCATTAGAGCACTACTACTGTGTCACCCCCAATGTGTCACCCTGATTTGGCAGCCACTGAACACACGTGGGATCAAATGGAACGATGTGTACGATGTTCATCCAACTCCGCCACACCCTCCCTCGGATACCTACCTGACGTCATCCAACTCCGCCACACCCTTCCTCGGATATCGTACCCGAATAAAATACAACACATCAAATAACCATTTATTGTTGTTTTGATGGGGTTTGTTTTCATTCTTATATACCATCAGATTCTTTTGTTCCATGTTCATCAAACATTCCTTGCGTAACAATCACACCATTGTAGCATTCTGTCAATTAAGTAAACCACTGCAATAGATTTTGGTTAAATTACTCTGCCAGAGATATAGATTGTGATTCAACATTGATTGTGATTCAACATTCTTCATCTGATATCAGGTCTGTCCATGCATTGCAGATAAATTGTCGAAGGTTGCAGTATTGATACAGTTGTAACCATTTTAGGATATGTCATCGTATCCCAATTTAAGCAGACCACCAACCAATCAATGCGATATTGTATCAACGACTAAGGAACAACAATCAGCCAGCAATCTTTAGGTTACGAATACGACTGTTGCAATAATGAAGATGTGAAGATAAGATATCACTGTCATTTTTTCTAGATTGCTAATTCCATGTGTCAGACACCTTCCTTGGGAAGTAATAAGGTGTATAGAGGTATTACTACCCAGTCAGTGATAACACTGTGATTCAGGGTGTTAATTCCAAACGAAAGTAGATATAAACACTGGATGCTAACCCGCTTTGTCTGATCCATTCATTATAAATTCTTCTGCACATACGGAATTATTAATTAATTATTAATGATTTATAAACAAAAACCCAAACTTTGCAATATTAGCTACATGTCGGATATATGATATACATTATCATGTGCCCTGTCGGACCAAAAGAAATATAGTTTAATGTTTCATAATGGCATGTTGGACATTACAGTAGGTAGTGTTTTGACGGGCGTTTCCATTCTAATAATGAACTTTTTGTTTGTTTATACACATGTGAATACACGTGAATGCGTTATCCTTTTCTGCCCATATATGCTCGGTATGGGTCTCTGAATGTAGAACAAGGGAGGTAGGGTAGCATAGTGGTCAAAGCGTTCGCTCGTCACGCCGTAGACCCAGGTTCGATTCCTCACACGAATACAATGTTTGAAACCCGTTTCTGGTGTCCCCCGCCGTGATATTGCTGAAATATTGCTAAAAGCGTTGTAAAACTAAACATGCTCACTCTCTCACTAAATATAAAACAAATATTTTAACAATATAATGAACTCATTTAATTTGTAGTTGGTAAAGAAAATCAGTACTGGCATGAAATGATATCTATTATGTAACATCAACAAACACCTATACATAATATATTATGCACAACGACAAATCCAGGTATCACAGTAAGAGCTTATTATAAAACAAAGTTATGATATTCATTATGCACAAAATAAAAGTCTCCTTAATGCAAGACGCAAAACGAGCATCACCATGGGAGTGTATATTCCAAATGACATCACAGTTATTAATATCTTTGGCTTCGAGCATAATAGCAATAAGCCTACAGAGTACATAATTACGCATTCATATATAACCTACTTTCAAGCAGTGAACATGTCCCCAGCCACCACAATGAGAACATTAAAGCTACTGTGTCGGACTGGAACACACCAACCAACTTCTCAACTAACACTGAGGGCATCAAGACATGACCATTTTCAAAAGCTAAAAATTATTGTACAGTTTATTGAAATGTGATGCAATTAATATGTCCAGCTGATGGTGGTGTAAGTTAAAAATGAATGAAATATGTTCTGGACTGGAACACACCAACCAACTCCTTACCTAACACTTCGTCAGACTGAGGGCATCAAGACATGACCATTTTCAAAGGCTAAAAAGTATTGTACAGTTTATTGAAATGTGATGCAATCAATATGTCCAGCTGATGATGGTTTAAGTTAAATATAAATGAAATATGTTCACATGAAGAAATGAAAATTAATGAATATTACAGTCACTGATGTTTAGGACATTTAACAAGTTTCTTTTCTGTAATTCAATGCATGCCCGCCATGTTGTTCTGGTAGAGTGACTCAGTCCATCGAGCATCATGATTGGACAGAGGTATGTACCACGTTGGTTTAGTTATGAGAGAAGAATTTTCAGCAAAATATTCTGTTGCTTTTAAACCCTTTCTACATATATATGTTATAGAATCCGTTTCCAACTTATTATATCACTAATACGTATCGTAAGAGATATTTGTACAAAATATATGAAAGGTTTTTATATGACATTCAAGGTATTCAATGTATATAACACATTACTATCACTTCAAGTGGTATAAAACGTATTACAAACTTAGATTTAGATATTGTGTTTTGGAATTCCTTAATATATGATATTTTCACACAAAAAAACATGTATACTTATACATATAGACTATCCTGCAATACGTTTCACGAATCAACAAAAAGTAATAGCGGACGCATTGGAGTCAATAAGCCTCCAGAAAACTAATCGTCGTCTTCAGGCCTGCCTAGCGTAGGACTCTTAGACCTGTTGACGGGACTATTTTCGCGACTGTTGTCTGTCTGAGCCTCCCCGGCTGCCAGACCCTCTTGAAGATCACGGGTCTTGTAGCTGGACTGTTTCTCTGACTTGAAGCTGCTAAGCTTGCTCCTCATCTGCTCGATCTTGTTGGAGAAGGAACTCAGTTTATTATCAGATACATCCAGCTCCCGAAGAGATGGAAGCTTGGCAACCCCGTCCGGGAGAGACTCCAGCAAGTTGTCTGACAAGTCCAGAACCTCTAGTGATGTCATCCTGAAGATATCTACTGGAATTGAACTCAGATCGTTCCCGGAACAATTGAGGATCTGGATGCGGTACAGATAGGGCAGATCTGTGGGGATTATATTGATGTGGTTTTTGCAGATGTTGAGGGTGAGGAGTGATGCCAAGACGTCGATCCTGTCCTCCGGTAGTTGAGTCAACTCATTGTTAGAGAGGTCGAGTGTGACCAGTTTGTTCATTTCTCCGAAGTGGTCTGGAAGACTTTCGATATTGTTGAATGACAGGTTAAGGTACTCGAGCTGATGAAGTAAAGTCAAGCCTTCTACGAATAGGCCGATCCGATTTTGAGATGCGTCCAGGCGTCTCAGATTCTGTAAGCAGTTGATGTTCTGTGGTAAAGTAAGAAGTTCGTTGTCACTGACATCTAGTTCCTCCAACAGCCGGAGTTTACAGAGGTTTTCGGGTAACTTCTTCAGCTGGTTGTGGCATAGGTTCAGGTGTGTGAGGAGCTTTAACCGACACACCGACAATGGCACCCTGTCCAAACGAATACTAGATATGTCTAGCCGAGTCAACTTTTTCGCATGTTCCTTTTCTCCTATAGCATTGAGAGTACCTTTTGTGTCTAGAGACGGAGAATAGAGAGGGTTGTTTGCCATGAGCAGGACTTGGACACTTCCTGGAAGTGGGATCTCAGTGAGGCTGTTTCCTGTCACGTCTATAGTGTGCAAAAACTGAAGGGTATCAAGAGCCTTAGGTAAAGCCGATATCTGGTTGCGAGCCACCCGTAGAACCTCCAGAGTCCTTAACCTCCTGAGTTCCTGAGGAATTCCTTGAACGCGATTACCACTGAAGTCGAGTTCTGTGATCAGCTGATGTTCCCCTAGTGTATCGGGGATGCTGGACAGCTTATTATCGGCAACCAGCACACGTTTGAGTGATGCAATTCGATTGAGAGATTGTGGCAGTTGCTTTAGGTGGTTGCCTGCAACATCCAGGGTGACCAACGATTTCATTTGGTCAACGTCGTCTGGGAGATAGCTGATGTCATTCCGGGCAAGAGATACCCAAATTGCACCTTTAAGTTTGCTGATGCCGTCAGCTGACTGTAGTTTATTGCCTGATAAATCTAGAGTTACAAGCGATTGTATGTCATAGAAGTTCGGTGGGAGTGTTTGTATTTGGTTGTTTGAAACGTTAAGCGTATGAAGAACCTGAAATTTGTGAAAATCCTTTGGCAAATCTTTTAGCTGGTTGTCAGAGGCGTTGAGATGTGTTAGAGCATGTTGCAAGGTGCAGAGTTCGTCGGGTAGAGCTACGAGCTGGTTGTGAGACACATCAAGGAAGTGCATGTACTTCAAGAACCCTATTTCCCTTGGAAGTTCTTCGAGCTCGTTGTGAGCTAGGTTGAGACTTGTGAGGGTCAGGACCATGTTGATAGTGTCTGGGATGACCACTATCTGGTTGTGCGACACATTCAGGGATCTCAGAGCTGGGGCCTTCACTGTTGCATCTGGCAACTCCGTCAGTTTGTTTCCAGACAGGTTCACCGCAGATCCTAATTCATACAAGTTCTTCTTTATAGATCGGATTTGGTTGTAAGATACATCCAGATATTCCAGTTCTGGACACTTGTTGATAGTCTTCGGCAGAGACTTTATTTTGTTATGGGCCGCACTTAAAGCTCTCAATGAGGGAGCTTTGTTTATTGTACCCGGTAGACTTTTCAAAGCATTGTTAGACACTTCGATTTTTTCCAAGGTCTTAATCTTTGTGATTGTGCCAGGAAGGGCAGTGATTAAATTATTTCTCAAGTCTAGAAACTCTAATACCTCCAAGGCTGATACAGTTTTAGGGAACTTCTTAAGGCGGTTGTTTTCGGCATGGAGGCGAACGGCATGGGCCATGACTTCCTCGTTTTTCCAGATCTCTGCTGGCAGTGCTTTGAGACTGGCCGTGGAGAAGTTGAGGATGACGACCGTGCCCTCCTGGAGCACATGCCTCCTGACGATGGACGGTAGGGCAAGTATCTTACTCCCGGGACCCGTGGAGGGTAGGGGTTTATCATCCTCTTTCTTGTTTTTGCTCATGATGAAAGGGTTTCTGGAATGGAAAAGATATAAAGTGACAGTATAATCATCTGAGAACATATGCATATTGAACAGCAGAATTTCAATCTACATTTCAGTCCTAATCGTTTGGAAAGTGAACCTTTTGGGCAAAGAAACAATCTTCTTAACATAATCATATTACATTAGTCAATGAACCTAAGTCGGTGGTGTCCTCACCATTTTCAAAACAATACTTTAAAAGTCAGGAGTTGCTTGTGTATAATATAGATTCATAAAGAAAAAAAAACAATTATTCACACATAAGAACAGAAATGATTCTTCATTCATTTGTTAGCTGTTTTGTTTTAACATCGAAATGTGAAAAAATATGTATCACAGAGATCATTATGTTTTGAACATGGTTTAAGTTACAACATGTCAGTATGGAGGCAGCATGACAGGTATTATTATTTAAGAGTCTAATCCCCGTATCGGAGATTGGGTGAAGAAATCCCCTGTGTGCTTTGGTGTAGGATAACGGTCTAGCGGATGCTGGCAGCTATTCAGTATCATGCCCATGTTACGGTAAAACAAGCGAGGTATCACCCGCGATCGAGGCTGTCGTGTGTGTGTGTCACAGCTCAGTCTGGAGGTAACGTGAACCAGTCTAGACACACAGACATGCTGATTGGGACGTATTAGCGTCTTGTAATTACTCACGTGCATTACAGACGTACGGGTTTGATGTTTAGTGGGGCCAGATCGATACCCAGCGACGGATACAGACACAGACGGGAGTTATGAGACACTGATAGAGGCAGGGTGAGAGGTCATTCTAATTCACAAACATTACTGTTAATTTGAAAGCAACGTGGAAGATAACGGTCTTTCATAGTGTTGACAGGAAAGGTCTATTATTTTGTCTGTTCATTTCTTCCTATCAGTGTTTGACAGGGAGGTCTCGCCGGTGAGAAACAGTCTGATGTGTCATTATCCTCCTAGTTGAACATGCGGAACACGTAGTCGGAAAGACTCGTGCACCTGCAGCCGAGTCAAATGACAACCTCTTCGTCAATGTCTAGACGGACATGTACCTACGATGCAGTTGTCCTGACCAACGTTATCAACTCAGCGGGTCTCTTGAGCCAGTTGGCGCGTGGGACAGAAGGCACGTGGGAGGAATTGTCGTTGCACAGTGAAAAACACATTTGAGTCTTTGATAGAAATAAAAAAGGCGTTTACATTGCTTGTACTAGTCTATGTGCTGGCCCTCTCACAGGGTATTTGACACGATGTCTAAGTAAACAATGTGCACAATGCGGTGTACACTACGGTATTGTCGGCTCGTCAGCAACAACAAACTCATTCACAGTGGTCCATGACTAGTCACTCCCACACTCCCATAATGACATTTTCACAGGTATAACACCAGGTGTGCTTCAGCAGGCCTATTGACAGCCTCAGTGGAGAATTTTTAAAAGAGATCGTTTAATAATGATCATACAGTAATTACAATGCACGTACTCTAAAATCGTTCTTTCTTCTGTTATAAATTGTTAAACATAAGATTTCTGATGATCTCAATGATTTGAACGGCTGGCTGTAGATTAACTATATAGTCACATTAACGCTGACTTGTCGGCCGCCATGTTGAATACATTTCTGGAACGATGGACAACTCATTTTAATCAATATTAAGATGTTATGATACACCTATATTCTTATGACGCGCTTATATTTCAGTCTATTAACCTTTCCTTTCTAAATGTGTGCTGAATCTGCTGTGTAATTCTGGAACTGCCACAACTTTCACAGGCTGTCGGCTTATCGTACCCACAGTTATATAGATTTCAACAATGTCAGCTTGCTCAATAAAGACACACAACAAACAACTGATATATCAGAAGAATGAGATCCATTTCGAAATGAACATACGTGGTCACTGACACCCATTGCATATTAGGAATATTAAGGTAGCATCGTATTGACCCATATAATGACCGATTGGCAATATGACAGCGAGGACACCGATCGCATGTCTGACACATACACTTGCCAAGAATCGAACCTATGTCTGTGGCGAGATGGGCGAACACTTCATCCACTAATGTGTAGCAGATAAACTATAACGGCGGTCGTGTTGGAAACCGCCGTGAACGGCGTGATATCCTCACATTTTGGTTATATTTAATATCTATTCAATTTATTTGTATGTGTTGTTAAACGATTTTCATTTTCATTTTATTTGATTAAACATGCCACTGAATAAACGCACCTGCGAGAATACGGTGTACCCTCTACCCACGTCCAATGTCTAGTCAGTGTTTGCATGCACTTTGATTGTCGTGCTCAAAATAGGAACTGATTGTATAGAGGAAGAGCCTTGACATGATATATAATTACCGGCGTACTCTTGTTTCACTGTTGTTTCTTTGACGTTCTGTCTACCTTCATCAAACTCTCGCATTTGAAACAGCACCAACTAATCTCAAGAAGGCACGTTATTCAATAAATGAAAAGCGACATACATATCACCATCACCGCTGGACAGTAGTCTGCAAAACGACGTCGTTGTCAGCATCGCACAGCAACGACTACGTGAACACGCGACTGCCAGATATTTTCCAGAAATCAGATATTTAGTGTGGTGATTAGGAACGTTACAAGAATCGGCTGAATTCAATAAAGCTCAAGGGTGGTTGACTTCAAAGGAGAGCAGCGCTGGAAAGTTGAGGTATTAAAGGCAGCTAACTTACTGTGATATAAATCGGATATGTAATGGTATTTCTAAATTGCTTCTTATACATCATGTCCTTTCACACGTCGGAGAATTAATCAGTTGAAGTGTAGGCATAAATTTGCTCAAGGATATAGGGACGGACATCAGCTTTTCTTACGTGGAAAAGAAAAGTTAGAACACAGTAAATGGCATACGTATCTGACATTTAAATATCTAGCGAACATTCTCAGATCTTCTTCCTGAAATATCAAACGTCAATCCTGTTGTGATTTATGGGTAAACTATATCTATTACTCTCCAAACATTAACGTTTTTTACATTTGTATATTGTTTGTAATGCTCTAAAATATAAGAATTCTTAAAGTAAAATCATGCTAAATTGTTTTGAATCGCAAACATTATTTGTCGTTCAGTTGATATTTAACTATCACCGAATGACTCAGACGTTTGTTAACGACAACATCCACCGCATTAAGGCACGGTCATTATGTCTGTGACAACATAAACGCATTGAACACGTAAGTTGTGTGCGCTGTAACGTAAGTGAATGCTACAACTAGCTGGTCACTCAACAGGCAGATAGAAGCCATTGCTTTGTAATGGTAATACACTGGTATAATATCAGCACAAATTAAAGGTATCTGCTTACCATCTCCGAAATATAACACCGGCCAACAATTATTTGCGCTAATGAATTTTCAACGTCAGATTGTCTTGAAATATAACACTCGTCTTATAAAAAGAAAGATGACGATCGATCGGTCTCGCCGTCCAGACTTAAGGATGTTGCCACACACAGAGACACATCCAAGAAAATAGCCCCTTTGGGTTATTAAGATTTTTTTCAAATCTCATGTTAATACCCGAGTCATTATTGATAATGACAACTAAAAAAACTTTTTCTCTTTTAAAAATGATATTATATGTTGGTCACATGACAAGGTTCTGTCTCTGCTCTATGTGACGGATGATCAATGTGACCTGTTGTACAAGACTCACACTGCAAAGTACATGACAGAAGGTTAAACCTTTAAAACATTTCAGATAAGATTTTCCAGGCACAACATACTGAATAATGTGAGTATGTCTAACATAAATTGTTCATTTGAAATTTTTAAAAATAGGAAAAAATAAATAAATAAATAAAAACAGACTGTCAGAAAATATCTTAGGCTATCTTGATATTCCATCATGGTTAACCGCTGCATGACAAATCGGTATAATTTGTCTATTTGTCTGTTGTTTGTAAGGCTTTGTTGCAAAACAGTGACCACATGTGACTATGATTCATTTGATATATTGCTGCAAGTCCGAGTGCCATCTCAAACATGATATTTTGTAATCTAGATTTCTGACTTTTGGTCGTTTGAGTATGAATTTGAAAGCTAATTCACCTAATTTGCCTACTTACATATAGTCTTTATCGCGCATCACCTGCCATATCGATATTATTTAAATAAAACATTCCAGTGAATATTAACAATTTGTTTTCCTGTTTCCAGAAATAGAGAAATGAGGATAAAATCAATGCCATGCTTTGAAAGTAGAACTTTTAGGAGGCAGTGCTATACAATGAATACGTTCTGATAAAAAAAAATTAAATCTTTTAGCATCACTATATGAATACGTTCTTTCTTGCACATAGTAAATGCAGTATTATACGGCTCGCCAGTTAGGCATAGTTACCTTCGTGTATGGCAGCAATGTGTATAGCAGCAATGTATATAGCTACATATTACCATATGGTATCTCTGCAGCACAGGACCGCCTATGACAGCGTTAGGTAGCGGGTTCGATCCCTGGCCGCGTCATACAAAAGACGCTAAAATATTGGTCCGTGCCTGCCGCTCTGCTTTAATGGGTTCAACAACGACAGCTTAAGTCTGGGCAATATGAGCGAAATATTCTTAATGTGTAACGTGAAAAAAACCTATTTCTCCTCACCGCTGTAGCAGAATATTATATGTATTATCAATATATTACCATGACTTACTGTTACAGCCTGATGTATGCTTATACCACGTACAATAAACATTTCATACACGCCATATATCAGTTTTCTAAGAACTAATAAAAAAAACTATTTATAACTGTCAACGATTATGCTTTCGGATAAAAATTGTACGAATTGACCCTAGTTGTGGTTTCTAACAAATGGAATAATTATTTCAAAGTGGACCGGTTAGCAGGGTCAAATCCCGACAAATGTCCCTTCTCAGTCTGGCTGTCGGGCGATATCAAAATTGGTCTATTTTACAAGACAAGAAGGCCTGTGTGTCACCGAGGAACGGGATCAATGAGCTCACAAACCGAGCCACAAGCATGAACCCGCTTCATATTAAGTTTATACCATATAGTGGTGGGTCTTGGTCTGCTCAAAGGTCGCGGACAGACATTACCAAGATAGATTTTTCATAGTTGGTCATTAACTAGAAGCTATGGCTGAACCCCTTTCATATTCGAGACAAACAGTGGTTGAGTTAGTTAGTCCGGAGGCCTAGACAGTGGTCAGTCTGGACACACTGATATTGGTCACACAAGAAGGTCACGGCGAGATATAAATATTCATTCTCGGAATATGATACCGGTTGTGTCTACTGCAGAGCTATCAGCGCTGACATACTGCACCGAACCAATGACACTGATTAGATGCCTCTGCTCGATAAGGGCTGGTGTCTTCTCCAGATGTCCCCCTACACTGCATGTTTAATGGTAGTCTGGGCGGAATTCTATTTATTTCTGTTGATTAAAACTCATAATGAAAACGACATATCTGGATAATTACAACGGCGTGTATATCAGTGATATTATCATTATGCATTGTATACGTTACGTGCCTATTGAAATAAGTGTATGATGGTATATGCTTTGCTATGTAGATTCGAATAGTAATCAGATATGAAACATAATGTGAGAAAATGTTTATTCGGGATTATGGACACCATCGTTTTTGACACGTTCAAATTATTAAATGTGTCGTGTTTCTTCAGCTGATAAAAGATGTCCTACAAATACCATGCACCTGCGTAGCAAAGATAGTGTCCTACAAGATAATAGACCCGACTGGCTGAAATGTGCACCACTGAATATTGTACAATGCCTTTAGTCATTTAAGCTTCAGACCAGTATGTGTCTTTTCTAGTATATCTTTAACCAGCCGGTTTCTTTATGTAGTTATCACAGAATAATTATTTGTGTATAGACATCGGGTTGTTCATGTGTTGACAGTAGAGAACACTACTGCATTCTGGATTCAAACGCGAATGTTGGCTAGTTTCAGTTTGAATCTCCTAAATGAACTACTTTGTATTCATAATACTGATTTCTCATTAAACATGTAAGCGATAAAGGTCATCAGAAGACATATCTATAAAGGGTTTAGTCCATTGCATGATACTGATGTATTATAAGCACTCGCGATGACGTCAGATGTTCACGATAATGGGAGCGTATATTGTGCCATCCGAGATGTGTCACAAACACATGAACAGGCATGGCAAGTATATATGCATCTGTGTAATACAACGGGCAAATACAAACATGTAATTGCATTGTCCATCATGTTGGTCATTGATGTGTGACATCTTTCCTTCACGTATCTACCATAAAACTTATTTTCAAATCTTTGCATCCCCGGTCAAACATCGTTTGGCATCTGTCTCAGTGAGGCAGCCCTAACAAATGTATAAGCGCTTAGTGATTGAAGTTTATCATGTAACTAAATATAAAAATGTACTTTTAAACATACATGTACGCTTGGCTGTGTAGATTCATCTGTGAAGAATC
Source organism: Haliotis asinina (assembly GCF_037392515.1). NCBI lineage: Eukaryota > Metazoa > Mollusca > Gastropoda > Lepetellida > Haliotidae > Haliotis > Haliotis asinina. The sequence goes on along the minus strand of NC_090282.1, from coordinate 14,346,716 downwards.
ATGACATCAAGCCAAATGAAATTAAACATTTGGATCTTATGCAATAGATGGATATTACTCGGCCCTCTCATCCACATGGACCGAAGACATACCGCTGTCTTGGCTAAATACCAACCATGTGACCATGTGCACGTGGAAATAGTTTGGTTAATCTGATTAAAAAAATTTTTTTTTGTGTAAATAAAATTATAGTCGCATTATCGTCTATGCAACATTGCCTCAAAATATATGTACAACTTTCGTTCTCTAAGAATTGCGAGAGTGGTGGGTAGTCTTGTGTTTAAAGCGTTCGCTCGTCACGCCGAAGACCTGGGTTCGATTCCCCACACGGGTACAATATGTGAAGCCCGTTTCTGGTTTCCCCCGCCGTGATATTTCTGGAATAGTGCCAAAGACAATTCTCACTTATTAAGAATTGCGAATTTCATCAGCATCTAAAGTAGTCCTACTTATTACACAGATACAAAATTCCCTGTTCACATGACTATCGTTTCAGATGAACGTGTTTGATGAGTTGATAAGAAACTGTGATCGAACTGGACATAAAGGGCCAAATCAAAGATAGGCTTCTGAATCAGCGGCAGTGTGTTGCTTCTGAAACAGTACTTCTACATATTATTTATATCAAAGGAACATAATGAGATGGACATTGCCCAGGACAGAGCAATACACCGTTGCCATAGTCGTGCAGTGTCCACTTATGACACAGTGATTACATGTTGGAGATTACAGATTGCTATGTGTCGTGATCATGCCATTACGTAGAAGGCTTTCCCAACTGTGGGACGCCAAGAATACGTCTTCCACTGGAGATCAATTCCTGTTCAAAACTCAATTCCCGTTGTGTCTGTGACCTGCAGAGATGCACATACACGGTACTGTTCTCAGTGGTGTACAACACAGTATTAATGATGTCACTTTGTGTGTGTGCGCGCGCGCGCGCGCGCGCGCGCGCGCGCGCGTGTGTGTGTGTGTGTGTGTGTGTTACCAACTGATCGAATTTCTGTATTTCGTTGAAAATAAGTCAATGAGCGAAAGCGAAGCAATCTGCAAACAGTTCCTATGAAAACATACGTGAATCCCGAGGGAGGATTGTATATGCCAAAGTGTATGTCTTTTTTTCGTATTTACACTTTTTCCACTCATTTACAGATACGGTACATGCAGTCAAAAAGTGGTACATGGTACAGTCAGTAGTATTTCTACAGGAAGAGGTTGGTATATGGCAAATATATAGCACCATAACTTCCTAGTGTATATGGAATGCATATATGGACGGACGGACGGACGGACGGACGGATGCATGTATATGAGCCAAAGTGCATGTGTTCCCTGAGAATATTCATGCGTACTAGTTTCCTTGAGACGAATTATTTCCATTTTACTGGGAATATTTTTCGACGATATATTTACGATTTCTTTTCTTTTGAGCAAGTCATGATTTATTTCAAATAAATAAAAAACCAAAACGTTTTTCGAGCCTTGTATAAGCCACAGACCACTTATGTCCTGGTCTGTTTGTGAGAAGCTTCACTACTTCACGAAGTTCCTGTGCCACATGCAGCTCTCACCAAGACGACCATTGACCTTATCCCGAGTCTCCCGACAGTAGGGCAAAGGCGACGGTGGGTCTTTAAAGCAGGGATTCACATATGTTTATGAACCACATAAAAGTCACTGTAGCACGTCTTGCCTATTAATGTTTGGTAGACATGAACAGTAGTTTCTGGAATCTTAATGCCATGGCAACAGAGACAAGGAATTCTTGGTTCAAATGTTTAGCTCTGGATGTTTTAGCGAACTTTGGTTTTCCGCAAACATATAAATCTGGTATTGTTTTTAAGTTGCATTTGAGTCGAGAGACTTTTGGATTGAAATTGCGTTTCAGGTTCACGTAATTTCAGTTCTTTGTTTCTTTTTGATAACCCTCGACGTCGGGCACTAAGTTTTATGCTCGGTGTCTGACTAGGTATGCTCAACTGAAGAATGTAGAAGTGAATGTTTCAAATTAAAGTTTATTGTGAAGGCGTCGTGGTAGTTATGCTGAACTGTCAAGTAAACTTGCTACTGACATATCATTTCAATTCACCACTATCTTTACGCCGGTCTTATCCTCTACTAAAAAACACGAAGAACTGAAAGCTTGGGAGAAGCATCAGGAGAGAGCATCTCGTGTGCGACAAGGCGTTTAGAAACCTACTAGGCTCTGTCTACACAAGACGTAACGGGGGCAACAAACCTGGTCGCACAACCTGTGGGGGAACCATTTGGAGAGATGCGAGATGAGGCGAGCTAGTGACCTGAACCCGACCTATATTTAGCCCAGTGGATAGCTAAGATCTTGTCTACAGGCCAGCGCCGACATACAATACACATGGTATGTCGGTAAGTAATGTATGGTATACCACTGGGGTAATAAAACGGATTAGGTGTACGGTTATGGGATCCGGGCAAAATAAGTTTGGAGTGGCTTGTTCAAAAGCTCCTTGGGTTTAAGTTCACGTACAGTTGTGGACGACGGTCGGTTTGAGTGTATTTAACGAGATTTTGATGATGAATTATTGTTCCTTGCTAGTTGGTCTGACGTGTGGGCTGTAGGAAATGCTCCGGGAGTTGGTCATGAGATAAACATACTTCATCTGTATGGATGAGATAGCCACAGAATTACCTAGAAGTTATTTCAAGTTTTTATTTAATCAGTTGTAGCTTTGCTTTATATTGGGCTGACAGATGCATGCCCATGGTTAACTACTTGGAAGACCATTGTGTCCTGCATTGTCGATGATGTAGACTGACGGTTAGTCTCGGAATATATAGAGGTTTGATGGGAACAAATAATCCACTATACACGTGCTCCAGTGATATTCAGAACCTGGGGAAATCTAGACTAGGTCCTGTCAGAGATTTAGCATTGCAGGAAGGGAAAATAGAAAGACTAGACATGATGGAACCGCTGGTCAGCTGTCCTCTGTAATCAGTACTTGGAGAAAAATGACATATTATTCAGCTTAACGTACATCAGAGGAGGGTGTGCACTCACAAACTGTGCAGGTATCTAAGACTATCTATCAATTGCCCAACCAATAACCCCACAAACCCCACTTCGGCCCCACAAACCTACCATGCCATATTCCACTGGTTCTCGAACAAACACCTTTTATCGTTTTATCCATACAAACAGCCGACCATCCACCAATTACATCCAAGTGACCAACCGACCATCAGCCAACCAACCATCATCCATCCATGAAATGTCATGGCAACCAACCCAAATTTATCCCTGATATGCCCCATCAACCAACCATCATTTATCCGTGACATGTCATGTCAACCAACCATCGGTTATCAACGACATGTCATATCATCCATCCATGATATGTCGCATCAACCATCCATCATTAATCCATGTCATGTCATATCAACCAACGATCATTTATCCATGACATGTACCATTAACTAACCACCATTTATCCATGCCATGTCATATCAACCAACCAACGATCATTTATCCATGCCATGTCATATCAACCAACCAACGATCATTTATCCATGCCATGTCATATCAACCAACCAACGATCATTTATTCATGTCATGTCATATCAACCAACCAACGATCATTTATCCATGCCATGCCCCCTCAACCAACCATCATCCATCCATCCATGACATATCAACATCCCAGAATCCATCCAACATGAAAGGTCCTTTTCATCATGTACCAACAACGCAGTTGTTTGTCGTGCAAACAAGGACAAACTCTTTGCCTTCAGGTTTATGGGCAGTATTTGATGTGATACCTTCAACGAAAATCATTAACAAACAATATTAATAAACTGTCTGACTGTGTCCAATAGTACTCCTCTCTGTTTTAGATCTATAACTTCCTGGTTGAGTTGATGGGCGTCGATGACTGCTTATCATGTTTCAAGGTAAGCCACGAACACTTGGCAATATTTTAATTGATACGTTTTTAGAATATCTCGTAAAACAGAATTACAAATTTTATCCTGTTTACAATTCCACTTTATTCAACTTTTTTTTTTAAATACGGTATTGAATGTAGGAAAAAACTGTTCCCATGTTCCCAGGAGTCTAGGAGGTGGATCTGGGTAAAGCAGCCCCACACAGAATCCAGCTTGACACTGATACGATGTGAACAGACGTGCCCCTTCCTCGCCAGGCAGACTCCTACATGGCCACAATATCACCACCATCCTGTACAAGAGCAAAGCTCATTACACTAGCCCTTAAGTTTCGATATGTTACACAGCCACTTCACCTGTGCAGAAACATATTAACAGTCTCCCAGTAAGACTGGTTCTGTACGTACAGAGCGACAGCGCTCCATAGTTGCTCTTATTGCTCTCACAAATATGTTTAATGTGGGAATCCATAGAGTACCTCCCAGATTGTGGCCCGAGCAGTGAACTCTTGTCAAGTATCCTGTGTATACTACACGTAGATAGCTGCCGATGACTAGTGCTCATGTAAATGACGAATGTGGTCCTTACTGACTGGGCTGTAATGAATTTACTCGGAAAGTAATTATTCTTTTTACACGTTGCTGGTCGGTTGTATCGGGGGAGAACGCGATGTGGCGCGCGAGGAGGGGTGCGGGAAACAATATAGCATGCATTAGCGCATTGATTGGAAGAATTGCTGTGCTTTAAATCAGTTTTCCTTCTTGAAAAGAGAGTCACTGTATGTGTATCAACACCCAACATGAAAATGATACAAACATCCAGCCTCCTTGAAGGAACGATAACAAATAGCACGTTTCTAAACATTTATCAACCCTGCTGTTGATCAGTCTCGGATTTTTGGTTTTATTGCACCCCTGGTATTTTTTTCTCAATCTGAGACATGCCAAGGGCTTTCCGACGACAGCCCCTCACGTCACTGGACCGTCTCTGGGTTAACTTTATTATCGTGTTCACTAGTTGCAAGTCGAGTGTATTATCCTCTATATTTGAAGTAAATGTTCAAACCGCGCTTAATACTTACAGGAGAATATATCTATATGTGATTATATATTACTTAAAAATATTATGGAATCTCCAGTTATTGTCATAATTTTATACCATGATTTGTTTGTTTTTGGTTAAACGCCGCGCTCAACAACAGCCTAGCATATAAGGCGGTAGTCTGTAAATAAGCGAGTCTGGGTCAGACAATCCAGGGATCAACAGTATGAGCATCGATCTGCGCAACTGGGATACCATGGCATGTGTCAACCAAGTCAGCGAGCCTGACAACCCGATCTCGTTAGTCACCCCTTGCGACAAACATGGGTTACTGAAGATTAATTCTAACCCGAATCTTCACAGGACCGTGACACATTACCTGTAGCAGCAAATTTCAGAATAAGCGTGCTCTAGCTTCAAAATGAGTGTTTTTTAACTTTAGAGGCGGTGTTCTTAGAATTAGTGTTCTTCAACTCTACAATAAGTATTCTTTAACTTCCGAATCAGTGTTTTTAAACTTTTGAATCTGTGTTCTTCAGAATCAAAGCTCTTTAACTTTACAATTACATTAGTATTTTTTTAACTTCTCCTAAATATAATTCCATCAGTTTACAAACACAGCAAATACAATAAATTATAAGTTTCTATACCAGAAACAGAGTCTTTACAATGTTGTGTTTATTTATTCAACCGTGCCTTATGTCGATCTATCAGCATTTATATAGAGAGAAAGAATCAATATGCATTCTCGGTATTCCCCGGGTAAAGAAAGCAAGTAGTTACGGTAGTTACGTACTCCAAAACAATAAAGAAGTTATTATCCATGAAAGAGCATCATGTATTCATGATTCTTTATGGTATAAACGTGACCCATATAGTAGTTCTTTTCCTCGTTGCCAAGTGTGTCGACAGTTTGTCTTGGTGTATGAAAGGTGAACACGCCTTCCTCAACCGACATCCATGAAGCGGCCAGCTTTTGTTTTACATACTGAGAAATTTTTTCAGCCGGACGGGGAAAAAAGCTGAAATCTTACGGACCTCAATTTGGACATGAACAAAATTGCCAGCGGAAGGACTTTTGATTTATCATGTCAGTGGTGAAAACTATTGCATTCATGACGACTAAAGAATTTGATAGAAAGCGAATAATATGATCTAGGGCCTGCACCAAGTGTGTTTTTGACCCAGTGTGCTAAGGGTTTCGGAATATCATGTGGAATTAGTGGTCCTGCACGCACAATGATGTTATGCAGCAGAAGTGTTAAAATATATGTAAGAAACGCACCAAGTTTGGTATTATACTATGGACTTTTTTACTATAAAATATGTTCACTTCAGACACTAGTTGTTAGTCGACGTATCAGGAAAACAATACAGGTACACTTGTATTTTCGTGTGTTTTTCATTCGTTTCCATGGGTGTAGTTAAGGGGGTGAAGGATAATCGGGATGGTTCCCATACTCCACTGATGACAACAACTATAGAAATCATTGTGGAAATGGGTATTACTGAACTATATACAGTTTCTTATATATGCACACGTGTAACTACAGTGGACAGTGCCTAAACTTGGACACAGTTCGTGTCTATGTGTCCCAGTCCACCTACCTGTGAATGGGTACCTTGTAAGGATGGGAAAGCCGCAAAAACTCGGTGCGCCTTGTGGCTGCAAGTTGTATTCTCCCCAGGGAGTTCATAAAACGATGTGTCGTGAAATTGACATCCAATGATCGAGGCATAAAATACCAGGGCCTTGAGCATGCACTAGTTGCGTAGACACATGAACTATATAAATATTCTATACAAAAATAATAGGTAAAAGAAGAGAATCTTTTACTCTAAATTACTTACTAGCTTTTACAAACCATCCTACTCTCTGTCATTGTTATGGGAAGAGCAGTTCCCATTAAGAACAGGTCACATTCGTCACTATTTGCCTTTGATGAACTGTTCTCCACTATCTCTAGGAAAAAGGTAAGGGTGAGTCATACATAATACGCTTCATTGCCAAGATGGCTAGATGAACACCACTGGTAATATTATCCCATGTTGGTATATCTCCTGGCAATAGGTTCGTCTTCGTACCACGAGGATACTGTGCTCCTCAAGCAACGCCTTGCCCCCAATACATAGTATATGTTCCTTTTGAATACATTTATGCGTTCAGCTTTAACATGTTGTACATAGCACTGTTTCGGAAAAGTGTTTATTCGGGGTGTTAGTGTTTGTTAGTGTTAGTGTTAGTGTGTGTCTGTGTGTGTGTGTGTTGGATTGTAACGCTAGTGTTAATGTTAGTGCTAGTGTGTGTGTATGTATGTGCGCGCGTGTGTGTGTGTGTGTGAGAGAGAGAGAGTGGCTGTGAGTTTGTGTGTTAGTGTTAGTGTGTGTGTGTTAGATTGTAGCGCTAGTGTTAATGTTAGTGCTAGCGTGTGTATGTGTGTGTGTGTATGTGTGTGTGTCTGTGTGTGCGTGTGTGTGTGTCTGTGAGTTTGTGTGTTAGGGTGTATGTTGGATTGTAGCGCTCATTTTAATAATGTCATGGGCGCGAGTTTTCAAGGATATCATAGTTATTGGTTTAAGTGAGCTACAGTACCTAATATTCATGTGATAACGGTTCTATATATGTGCGCATGGTACATGAGACTAGAAATAATATAGCTTTATGACAGATTAGTTCTTTTCTTTCAAATAAAATGCCCAATTAATCTTTAAACGTTTCGGTAAGCGTGTGTATTGTGGTGCATTGAGCTTCAAATGGCATCGTTTTGTTTTTTTTGCAGATCCGTGAAACATTACCCATTGCCATTTAGCTGAGTACAGATTTTACCTCTGTATTTAATCAGATGAGACAGTATTCGCCATACATATTTTAACCTTTAGATTTTACTCGTAGATGGGATTAAATCGCGTTTGGCCACCATAGCCGTTAGCTTCATTGGGAAACCATATCAGATAGCTTATAGTGTACTTTACACTAAAGCACATTACACTCAGCATTAAACACTTATTGGAACATAGTTATTTGGGAAGTCTTCTAATTTTGACTCAGTGATTACTGTTTTATAATGCCAGGTCGATTAAACATTGAAATGTTGTCTTATTGCTAACGGTGTTCCGTTTCAAAAGGACGTAATGGCAGCCTCGTTGAAAATGCTGTCAACTGTTTTGATGTCTCTGATACATACAAGTTTTACATGTCTACTGACCTTTCGCAACAATGCATTCAGGAGATGAAACTACACTTAAAGTGTATAACTGGTCGGAAAATGTTTATTCAAAACATAACTGAAACATAACGATCATAAGATATATAATTTCAAAGTGTGTTTCAGTAATAAGTGGATTCTGTGTACAAAAAGCAAGTAATAAGATTAATAGGTTGTTATCCTAAATTCTTCTACTGTCTTTAGAACTTGTTTGTATGACAGTTCCCCGGATGGATCCTTTACTAACTCGCAAATTATACACGTCTAAGTATTTTTAGAACACGTTATCCACTGACTCCGTCTACGTTGACTACTACTTGGCGCAGATCAACTCAACATCTACCACCGAGCCCTCTAAAGCCAATTACCAAAAGATGTCATCAGTCCTTTTTTTAAAATTTGTTTGTTTTCAATTCAAACCAAAGGGACTGGTGATTGTAGCTTGTCAGCAAAGGGTTAGTCAGCAAGGGACGGAGAAGCTTTATAGGCAAACCTATTGTTCTGCAATCAAAGAAAAGTAGCGCATCGCGCATCAGAAAGCATGTGTTCAGTCAGTTGACCTCTTCCATTTCCAACCCTAAGAAGTACGAGATACATTCCCGGAAAGCAAATGGAATCGTAAAGTTCGTGTTTTGATACATTTGTATTGAGAGAGACCTCCCCTGTGAATGCGTGGCGCCGCTGGGCCGTAGTGGATGGTTTTTCTTGCCATAATTTGTGAGCTATCGAGCGCAGTTTGACTATTATCGCGGACTGTTCAAAGCCGGCCGTCTCTCGAAGCTTATACTTTTCATAAAACGATCCATGACACACCGGTATTACACATGCCTGCGCCCGATTTGTCTTGGCATAATATTAGAACATATTGGCGATAGACAACAGCTGCAATTATCTGCGAATATAGAGGGGAAACGTAAACGGTGGTGCCTTGAGTCCCTGTCAGAGATGCATATTAAGTCACTTGAGTGGTTCCTCTCAAGGCCAACCATTATATAGGTGGTTTGTGTCTTAAGAGAATAATACTCTGTCTCTGTCTGTGTGTGTGTGTGTGTCTCTCTCTCTCTGTCTCTCTCTCTCTCTCTCTCTCTCTCTCTCTCCATGACTAACCCATCTATGACAAGTCATTTCGGCAGAGCTCTGAAGGCTTGCAAGCTACGGGCGGGGATTTGGGGTGCCGAAACCTAATATCCGTTATGTTAGCGGAAAGAAAACATCAATGTCAAGACGGATGTAATTTCAGATGATGATTATCGCTTTCACTGTGATGTCATTAAATAGTTTAGACACGATGCCACGCGTATCAAACAAACATGTCACAAAGAGTGCCACAACCAGTAATTACAGTTATCAACCATAACGCTCAGTTACTGCCGAACTCGCCAATGTTACGTGTTTTGGGTGACGTCTAAAGAAGTCCCTCAAATTTGACGTCTTTACAGACAATATCGTCTTCCGTTGTTTGTTCACGTGACGCGATGCCATGTTGTTGTCTTACTCCGAAAACATTTTGGGAAACACAGCTAGCACCCATCATTTTTTCCTAACAGAACGATAATGTCAGACAACGTTATGCAGCGTGTAAGTTTTACTATGCATATTTTATAGAACATTTTTACCTGCGGTATGTACACGTATATATCGGCCTCGCCTTTCCTCAAGTAAGTAGTAGATTCGATTTAACATGTCACTTCCAATGTCTAGCAGCTGGACTGGGAAGACAAAAGACAAGTGATTTGATAAATGATCTGGAGCCTCCCTTGGGCTGTATGAAAAGCCTCGACTTTGAGCCAATCGATGTACAACTAATAAACTCCACACTGTTGAAATAACAGCGAGGTTCCACACGGATGGGTTGTGTGTTTTAATTGACCCTTTTAGGCGATACTTCGGTTCAGTGGGTCAACATGCACGCCAATGAGGTCAACATACAGCAACAAGATACGAAATCGATAGACAACTACATGTTATGATCCCAGCGAGCATGCACGGCTAACAGTCTGTGAAGCATCCTTCTGGAAATGGGTGTTGTAAAAAAATCTTCTTCCGAAGATTTACCCGCCACCTACAACCCTACAGCCACTGGAAATGCCATTAACTACTGTTTACAGCCATTACAACCAATAACTACTGCTAGAATAGCTACTTCTACTATAGCTACTGTTTACTGTTACTATAGCTACTGTTTAGTGTTGACCCATGAAGGTCCCGGGTTAGAATAGGCCTTCAGCAACCCATGCTTGCCACAAAAGGCGACTATGCTTGTCGTAAGAGGCAACTAACGGGATCGGGTGGTCAGGCTCGCTGACTTGGTTGACACATGTCATCGGTTCCCAACTGCACAGATCGACGCTCATGCTGTTGATCACTGGATTGTCCAGTCTCGATTATTTAGAGACCGCCGCCATATAGCTGGAATATTGCTGGGTGCGGCGTAAAACTAAACTCACTCACTGTTTACTGTTACTATAGCTACTGGTTACTGTCACTGTAGCTACTGTTACTACTAATACTGCTACGTCCGTCATTACGTACGAGGATACGCCATTGTATAGCTAGCTACCCTAACTATCTGCTCTTTCTTCTTCTTCTTCTTCTACTACTACTACTACTACTACTACTACTACAGCTTCATATGTTACTGTTTTTCTCATACTTCCACTTCTACTATAACTGCTGATGTTATTAATGCTATATATAGCTCCTGTTCCCAACACTGCTGCTATTTATGCTATATATAGCTACCGTTCCCCACACTTATGCTATTAATGCACTGAGGCCGTTTAAAGTTATATATAGCTACTGTTCCCTACACTGCTGCTATTTATGCTATATATAGCTACCCACGCTGATGCTATTAATGCTATATATAGCTCCTGTTTCCTGCACTGCTGCTATATATAGCTACTGTTCCCAACACTGATGCTATTAATGCTATATACAGCTACTGTTCTCTGCACTGATGCTATTAATGCTATATATAGCTCCTGTTTCCTGCACTGCTGCTATATATAGCTACCGTTCCCCACACTGATGCTATTAATGCTATATACAGCTACTGTTCTCTGCACTGATGCTATTAATGCTATATATAGCTCCTGTTTCCTGCACTGCTGCTATATATAGCTACTGTTCCCTACACTGATGCTATTAATGCTACATATAGCTCCTGTTCCCTGCACTGTTGCTGTTAATGCTATATGTAGCTACTGTAATACTATCTATAGCTACTGTTTCCTATACTGCTACTATACTACCACTTCACCATCTGCTGTTGCCACATACCGACCACCACAAATACCGCTCGTAATTCACCCATCTTTCCTCACACAGCATCCATTATCAATATTCCCAATACATTTTCTAAATTACATCATACTTCCCTTATCGGTAATTTCCGAAGGCTACTTAGCTAAACTAAGCACTGAGAATGTCACAAGAGAATTAATATCACAGTTCTCACAATAAACCCTGCCTTTTAACGTTTCGTCTACACGGTATGGCCATGACATGACGCCTTATCAACGTCCAAGATTTGAGCGCTCGTTGATGCTGCGTGGTTATGACCGAAGGTCGTCATTTGCGACCCAGCGATAAGACTAACTGTTTCCTCTGTTTATTTCTTCATAACCATGGACATCGCTTCGCCTCTGAAGTGACATTTGTCCCATATTCCTGAGCGCAGCATTTCCCTGTTTCAGGCGGTGGTCGATGGGAATGTTTGTTTCGATGACTCCACAACCTCAAGCCCACGGATTCGGAATAATCTGTCATAGTTTTCTTAAGAGGTATATTGCAAAGAATGCCATTTCCAACATTAATCAAAACCGGGTCGGTCTGCATAACTCAATAATGAAGTCATGCCATCCAACGCCGACCGTTACACTTTTAAGTTTCTAGGTCCTTGAGCAGCCTTGGATCGATCTCGGATGGCATATCAATCTCGGGATGTCCCCGCTTGACAAGGGAAAAACTCAAAGTGGATTCAGAACTATATACAGGGTGAAGATGTGGTGTGATTTGTCATAGAAAACGTTATTTCTGAAACGTAAACCACTATAAGAGCCTTCTTTGCAGATGCAGGAATATAGTAATATAGTAATGTAGCTTTATACTGCTATAGAAATACGTAGTCTGTGCGTCCGTCCTCTTGTCTGTGAAACACTGGCCGTAGAATGATATCTTTGGAAAATGATCCATTCAGCTAAAATTTAGATGGAATATGAGATTATCAGGATTCATAGTGAGCAAAAAACAACCCTTTCCATGTTCATAGCAGTCAACAGCATGATTCTCATCAGCATAATACGCCATGAACCTGTGCTTGTCACTGACAAATAGTGGTAAAAGCCATGATCATTGGCATAGCGTCTTTTGAAGTAATCATTAAAAACACCAAACTGCTAAATTCTAAAGCTCCGAAAGAGCTTTGTATTATGAACACACTATGTCATATAGAAAGAGGTCAAATGTAACATAAGTCATATTTGGCATTACACATTCTCAGTAAAGTACAGATTCTAGTACTTTTAATGTGCGCCCCCATCCGCGACTGATAATTATATGATCTAGTCTGTCTCACAGTCCCTGGAAGATATTATTTTCCCTGCGGCCTATACCTCTGTGCAATGTTAAATCCCTAAATGAACAAGTCTAGATTTCCTCAAGTTCAGGTCTAAACATCTTGTCTCCCTGGGGCTCCTTTTCAATTTAAATAAGTTTGTTTGTTGAAATTGAAATCATATATATTCAGAGACTACCCGTTAGCCTAAAGCGTAATCCCTTACTAAAGCGTAATCCCTCTCTAAAGCGTAATCCCTTACTAAAGCGTAATCCCGAATGTAACTTACAGTATTATTGATTGGTTCAGTGGAATTCTAATCCGTTAATATACTCGAACTGTAAAAAGGTAATACTAAGTATTATTGTAAACTATAAGTCTTCATATTCTTGATTGCAGGAAAATCGGACATGTAGATATCTGAGTTTATGGATCACAGTGTCACCTTGGCATTAGTCGAGGTAGGGTTTATGTATCATATTATACAGTGTGGTAGCTGATATCCAGTATTTCATTTGTGTCGACGATGATGTCCAGCACTGCCACATTGGTTCCATGACAACTTATAAGACGCTAGCGGTCTATCAACAAACTGACAACGTCAATGAATTCAATCTGGTTTCCGCAGCCCAAAGACGCCGCTGCAGTTTTGGTCACAAGAAAGGGCGGGGGATAAATGGTACCATTGATTTGAAACTTTTTCGCTGCTACTTCAGGAACCATTGGCACTATGAACAGTAAGACCAAAACTACACCCTGTGTCGCTGAAGAAATCAAACAACTCTAGCAACTTTCGCTGATGGATGAGTCTACAACCAGTACAGCTCACAGTATTGACTGGCGTGTCGTTCTTAGTGTTGGGTTCATGCCGAACCAGAAACAGAGCAATTCCGAAATAGACCATTTAATTTGAATGTGCAAGCGAGGGAACTGAAAACATAAGTAACACTCTCAGACAAAATTCAGTTTCAGTATACTTCAAATTAGAGGAACCATTAACTTTCAGGCTCATGTGGTCTGTTGAACAGTGTGAATATTGCAGATTTTGGTGTATCTACCACTGTTATCACACTGCTACAAACATGTGTAGGTAACTACATGTGGTTGACTGCAGCCACCTTCATCAGTTGTACATGTATGGCCTTGTATTCAGTCTCCTACCAAGTGAGATAACAAAAGTAAAGGCCCTATGGCTGCTGTCTAAGCGAATGCCAAAACGAGATGAATCTACTGATTCCCTTTCAGGAATGGAGAAATATGTCACAACGATGATACCAGGTTGTGGGCACGTCTCCCCCGCACCTGCCGTCGTGACAAACGCCAAGGCTTCCGAGGAATAATCTATGATCACTCTTATATATTCATAGGCGCTTTTGTTAAAAGTAGGCGTACATAACGATCATCTGTTTATAGCCACTGTGGGCTATTTGGATACAGACACTGAACACACCGAAATCTCAGTTCACCATAACCTGCCCAGACAATGCAAATACCCTGCACAGTGGTTTTGTATGTCATTTATCCAACCGATCCCTTCCATCGAGCAAAAGTCCGTAGCCTGATATAGAGTACTTAAGGGGGTTTACAGTCTAGACACTGGGACTCACTGCTGAGATTTTGACCAACACAGAACGTCACCTTTGTATGTCGGGGCAGAGCATATACACTGCACAGAGCCTCACTTATAAGCTGACACCGGAGTTTTTCATCAGATACAAAGCTGAGATTTCGCTTAGAGAGACAAAAACAGCCAAGGCACCGATCTACAAAGCGATCTTGAGTTGACCGTAACTCCCATACTGTACCATAGGCTTACGATTATCGTACCGCTAAGATCACTTTGTGAAACGGTGCCCAAAGCTGGCGCCACAAGAATCGTTTAATTAAATCTGATTTCCTCTCATCTCACATACTCGCTTGGGGGCGCCTGTGTCAACCTCCAGCTTTAATCATTCCACCAGATGCTAGAGGGCGTTGTTACCTCGCAAGCCCCCTTTAACAGATAAACCTAGCATGTCTGCATTCCTCAATATTATAACAGATTAGAGACTTGGTATAAGACGTCATTGGGTGTTATCTGTAGGTTGTGTTGATGGTAATGACAGCTGCGTGGTTATATTTGGCAAGGAGACGATGACGCTGCCATCTTGACTTCATCGCCTCAAAAAATACCTAACATTTACTTACATTTGATATTAACCGTTTACCTACGTGAATATCTCAATAAATGTACATATTCTAATATTTTCATCGAGTTACCAACTTGAATTACTCAACTATTCTCGTGAAAACGTAGAAAAAAACGATCACATTATGTATAGTAAACAAATGCCATGTATGATAGAAGAATTAAAGCCATTTGAGAAGATATTTGAAAAAAACATATAACAATTTAATTCAAACATAAAATACTATTCCCATGAAACAGGTGGCGAGAATATAATAAAACACCGGGATGATAGAAAACAGTTTCAAATCGATTCACAATTCCCACTGCTAGCATTCTTTTGTCGCAAAACCCAAAAGAAAACCTTTTGCCGGAAGACTCTGTGTTATTGAAAAACCCAGAAAATGGAGTCAAGTTCTTGGCGCTAGCTTTTCATATTGTAACCACCATCTCCGTTTGTAGTACAAGCACCTTTCAATTATGGCAACAAGGTGTTTTTTCACATGTTCCATCATGGCATGTGCGTATTTCACCGGAAGTGCTAATGACTAGCGTGACAGGCCTGAAGCCGCAGTGTGACGTCACCACGCGAGTGGCTAAAAAACATGACGTGAAGTTGATTGGATCAAAGTGTGTTTTTGTCAAACTCTCTCAAGTATGAGTCAACTGCAGTTTCGTTTCACTCGTAACGGATTTAGATATGACAGTTGGTGCGCACATAGCAAATCTCGTTCAGGGCCGGCACACAAATTAATTTGCTCGGCGTGGAGCGTAATCAGGCCGAAACATTATTAGTAATTTCGCCTCGGACATTCGAGTACATCAGGTGAGAAGGGCGAAAGTAGTCGCCTTCAGGCCCTGGGTGTGTTTCCTGGACGCTAAGGACATCATCAGGCAATCGGTGTAAATACATAATCCAGTCTCTGGCATGTGCATTGGATTCAGGTCAAATCAAACAAGGACACAATAAACTGTCTGTTTAGTGTAGAAAGTGCGACGGAAGTAGCTGTGTACGTTTCTTAGTCATAAACATAAAGCTGTAATTACTTTTGTCAGATAACGATGTCCCAGATTATAGACACTGCTGGAAAATAGCAGGGATGTGTGACTGCGTTTTTCAGTGAAGATTCGTAGGCGGATCAAGGGGTGGGGTGCAGTGGTACGCACCCCACACCCCACCCCACTATTTGTTCTGTCATTTTGTGAAATGACCATTGAAACTTGGGTGAAACTGAAGTGCGCAAAAAACCCTCCTTGATCGGTTCCTTGGGAATCGGTTCAATCCACAAACCCCAATCACCCGATCACATCCACTCATACCCTACACACTCCAAGAGGTCCAAAACTCACCTCTGTACTTGAGTTTCCCCACCAGTTTAGTCAAAATCACATGTTGTTAGACTTTCACATTTCACAGCCGTTGCCTTTATAAACTGTGCATAAACGACTACCAGTCTAGAACGGAGTCTCCCTTTAAGAATGATCGCAAACGCACATCAGAGTATAGTCCCTTGTATTGTTGTTCAGGCTATATCGTAGACCTTTCCCCGCTTCGTTGCACTTTGAACAAGTGCACTAGTTAAAGTCTGTGTGTTGCAGGTCTCAGGGGCTAGTTTTGTTTAAAAAGTATATATTCTGTTACTTATTTTACGTTGAAAACTTCTATTTCTTTCATAGTGGAGAAAATCAATACTTTTCATCTCACTTAGGAAATAAAACTTCTTCTTCTACTTCTTTTTTTCACACTTGAGATTGATTGTCATTTCAACATCCGTCTAACAAACAAGTAGCCTCCTCCATGCTGGCTTCTGATCTGTCCTCGATCGGTGTTGGCATGCGCTGGGCAGCAGTATGCTTTGGTAAATAACCACAATCCCTGGATCACATCAACTCAAAGTAAAGTATACACTTGAAAATTATGTTTATTCCAAAAATTAGAACATTACTATACTGAACACTGTCGCCATTCAGCACAAACATAAGGTCCAAAACAGTGGTATCTACACAACGCCGCATCAACTGCATCGCTCTCGGATACTAGTAACTATTTTAACTTGTTTCATTTTAAGTAATTTCAAACTTTAGAAATAAACTTTCTTGTGATCGATACCGTACGTCGACAGTCTTTTGTCATGACAAAAAGTTTCCTTTAAACTTTAACTGTTTATCCTAATTTTATTATTAGTTTTGGGGTAAAAACTAATTTCCTTGGAGACTTACGCAAGTCCTTATGAATAAACGGCAAAGTATTGAGTCTTGCTACATCCAACGCACACCTTTGTTTAACTCTTCTCATCTATCGCTCAGTATCCATGGTGAGGTGTCACAACAAGTGTCCACAATCAGTCCGTGAGATGATCCTAGGATTGGTTGGTCTTATTTGATTGTATTGCGATTGCTAAAGATACTGTCTGTCTTCATGGTCCAGAGGTCGATGGTGGTGAAGGATGCTTTAATTGTAGCTTTGATGGTGGTTGGCTAAAGTTCTAAAGTGAGTAAGTAAGTGGGGTTTGTACGCCACTTTTATTAATTTTATAGCAATTTCATGATACGTTGATCCATTGTGGGGAATCAAACCCGGGTCTTCGGCAGTGAGAGCGAACGTTTAAACCACAAAGCTCTCCCACCGTCCCAGATATTATCGTCAGGTGCAACTTTGATGTGCTCGACTCCCTGGTGTCTTGAAGTAAGTGTTTGGTTCCATTCTGTGTTTTGGTGTACGTTGGATAAATCGAAGTATTTTATATTCGACACAAAGGTGTTTACTGTACTTCTAGATGGAACAAAAACTTATATTTACAGTATGTACATTCATTTTTGTTACGTGTGCCCTAAAAATCGACAGTCTTGCGTGGTATGTTTGCTTTATAAAAGATGATGGTCTTGAAGCACGGCCGAGCGTGTTGTCATCTGTGGTTACCTAACCTTTTACATGACGTTGAAGACAGGGTTATATATCAAAATTATCTATTCACAACTGCGTGGACAAGCATGGATTACTGAAGAATTAATTCTTACTCTTTCTTCTTGTAATGTTTCACACCTGTTACGGACTAGAAGACAAGGCTACATGTAAAAATGAAAAAAAATAAAAACTAATTACTGATGAGGGGAAAGTGATTTAGTGTAAGGAAACGAGATACGATTTAATAAAGAAATATTGTCATTATGAACAGACGTCACTACATCACATACGTTCATTTCTAAACTTATCTACATATCTTGATGAAAAATTATCATTTTCTTCAATGTCTGTAGCGACCTTCAGTACGACCCCTGGCACACTTCCAAGACAAGGTGACATAGCATAACGCCACTGCCACGGACTAATTTGCATATCACGTGCCGGACTTTTCTTTTTATTGAAAACACACGCGCTGACTGTCAAATATGAGCTGTGGAAACCTTAAGAAACGATTTAGAGATTGTTTTGCACAGTTGTTAAGACACGCAGCAAACACACACGACAGTGGGGAGTATGACAATATATCTATACACATTAAGATATCGCTAGCTTAATGTGAATTTTATTTTGAGGGATGCATCGCAAATCTAAATAGTTTTTCTCGTTTTCTGATCTTTTCTCAATGAAATTAAAACTTTAATGGCATGTGTAGACTTTAAGACTGTAGACATTTTCAAACATGAAAAAGAAACAAAAATAACATTTGCAGAATGGACTGAGCAAAATTCGACCAGCGGTCAGTGGTCTGTGACCGAGGTAATAAAATGCCCTGAGGGTAGTCTTGGTAGAACTGTCACTAACAGTGCCCCCTGGTGGTGATCTCATGCTAAATTGGACAAGGCGATCGCGTGCACACTGCAACATCGTTGAAGTTCTGAACTGAATCACAAACACTTGTCACATAAATACTGACAGAATCAAATGAGGAGAATATAAATAGGTGTTCATTTGGAATGACAGATAGTTTTCGAAACATCTTGAAAAAAAACTCCATCAGCTTTATGAAACATGTCAAGCTTATATTTCTCACGACGTCACTTCCACGTTTTTATCACGACAGACACTCATCGGCGTCTTAATCCCACAAAAGACTGCTTTAATACTGCATGAAGGATGGCGGTGATTATATTATCCATTTCAATTTTCATTTGCATGAAAGATGCGTAAATGACATTCAAGACTTCGGAAGGAAAGACGAATTGAAGAAAAACACATTGCCTTGATATATAACACCTGATCTCTGAACAAAAAAGCGCGGCATTTATTATAATCCACTTTGATGTAATGTTCATTTTCTTGTTGCGCTTTGAAAGAACTACCCGTCCAACTTCATCATTTTGAGCGTAACAACAGAAATAGTGTTGGACAATTTTCAGCACATGAAAGAAAATACTAATATTAGTTGGCCCGTCAATAAGATATGTTATGTTTTTAACGTCAGAAAAAACACAAATCGCCGACTTTAATGCCACAACTCATCTCAATTCGCTAACTGTAAAGGAATTATATTGATATTTGCAGTTGTGTTTAATATCACATGGACGTTTCCAGGCAACAAGCAAAACAATAGAATGTCATAGGGACTATAACAAATCGGGAAAATCCTATTAAAGAATCTCCTGAAAATTTATCAGTTGTGATGTGACTGGATGCAGATTAGATTGTCGACTTTCATCTAACCGAGCAAAAGAGACCAGGGTCGCCTTTGTCGCATATCGGAGAACAAGCATACCAATTTAGTAGTCGTGTTTCCAGGAAGGGGGTATTACGGAAAATTATCTCAATAAACAATTATATTTTTTTTCGAGATCGCCAACATTTCCTATAGAAGCCTCCTGCCCTGCTGTGACAAATCTGCTTCGTCGTCTCCTGGAACGGTAACCACTGCGTTCTGCCTTTACAAAGCCAACACCAGTAATTCTGATTATTAACTGTACCACCTCATCATGGACAACGGATGACCCGCCTTCCTCTACGTCTTGGAGAAGCATGAGTCATGATCACAGGCTGAAGATCTTCCTAAAGATTTGTATTTTTTCTATCCCCTTTTAAAAAATACTGGGCCAGCAATTAACGTGAGTTTATCTAAACTAGCATGTGCTCTGACGTGAAGCTTATGCAGTACATTGGACCTGTCAACGTTAAGACTTCTCAGAGCGAGCTGATTGCGAGTTAACTTCCGATGATTTCCCAAGTGCAAAGTAATCCTTCAGCCATCTCCGTAATCGAGGTACAGCGGCGTTTGTGCGCATGTTGATCAATGGATTTTGGGGTCACAAAACACAATAGTCATTACCAGGTTCCACCTTCCGTTCCAGGGATTGTTGCTGTGTGTCTGTTAGCTAACACGCTCGTGAAGTTTAATCTTCATTTAATTTCAGTCTTTAGTAATTAAATGTCAGATGAAAAGTTCAAAACTCTCTTCTTGCACTTTTATTGCCGATTAAAGTTGAATGAATGGGCTTTTTAAATTGTGGAATGAAAGTTTTAAAACATGATATTTTACGACAACTGATTACAACACGAAGTGTGTCTTGCACACTGAACGTCGTCCCATTACGAACCATTAGCTTATAAGTGCACGTGTCTGTAAGAGCAGGTATTACGATATGTATGTAATTTTATTCATGAAAGAACATAATCCCACATTTGGTTTGAACCTAGCATGTCATCTTTTCATAGAGTAGGGATGAACAACCTCCTTATAAGAATCCGAAACGACGTTCGGTACGGGTTCTGACATCTGACATCTTGAGTTTTGCTTTGTGAGGCATACATCAGCATAAGAAGTGCCACATTGCTGCTGTTTGTAATAAATGTTTTCCTCCAAATGTCTTGTGTTATGATTACACAATACCATTTTGAATGATAAGTTGTCTTATCTGAACCTAGTAAATGCCTGTCAAAAAGCGTCTTTCTTTGACAACGATGTCAAAGAGCACGGGGTGGTTGTGTATCCTAAAGCTTCTCACGCAGAAATCCGGGGCTCGAATCCCAAAATGAGTACAATTCATGAAGCCCATTTCTGGTTTCTACTGTCGAGATACTTCAGGAGTATTGGAAAAAGGGGTCTAAAACAATACGTTCTAATTGCTTTTCCTTTGTCGTAACAATGTCTTATTTTCCTGAGCTATATGCAACAAAGTATGCATTTTTTAGCGTCTACAAACAATCCAATAACATTATTAGCGCTTATTTTCCTTTCTAAATGACAAATTTAAAGCAGTTCGGTTTGATATGTTTTATCAAGCGTATTAAACTTTGAATATCAAATCTTACGTACACCTTTGGGTGGTTATTCCAAGTTTGCGCCCCGCCGGGTGACTGCACTGCTGTGAGCTTTAAGTTAGTTATGATGTAAGGAGGAGACACCAAAGATGTCACCGTGTCAAATGACTATACACAGGCAAAGATCTTACTTGGTTTCTTTCTCGCCGTTCCTAAACGCACATGTATATGCATCTTGCGAAGATGAAAGCAAGGTAGCTATAAACTTGACGCACGTGAGAGTGTGAGCTAAGAGCTTTGCGGTTGCCATGGAGATCGAGGCATTTTTTCCGAAAGGAGGTTGCAAATCAGAAGTCACTGATGAACTTCACATTTCAGGCTGATCAGCTAAACAAACAATAGACAAATGAATGTTTTCTATACACGACTTAATATTGTGCTCTTGAATACGAATTGGGTGGTGGAAATAGACAATGGTGATTTGACTGATTGTAGGTTCTTTGTATACCAACCGCGTCTGCAACAGTAAAATTATCAAAATGTTCGAGGATAAAACGTTTTCTTGGTACTACTGGCTGGCAGCGTGTACACTTATTTATCCGGTAAAACAGCTAACAATGAACCGCCGCTGATGTGCACCCTGCTAATCTGCATACACCCTCCATTACGGGCACTATTTGGGGGGGAGGCAGCATGGCTACAACTCGACACTTATCCAACAACACGTGTTCGGGATGCCCTCAGTGGTAAGGACAAATCTGCATTAGTAGGGTTTATTTACCTGATTGTATATTATTTTAAGTTCTTAGGGAGAACTTTTGAAGTGTCTCTTGTAACGTTTCATAATGTCCATACACAAGACACGGACTGCAGGACGCTGAGCGGTAGTAATGACGGATGCAGTTACTCTTATCAGAAATTACATGTGATCCGTGTAAATTGTGATCATACAGTATAAAGGTTTGTTTCGTTATTTGAAATAACAGTGAAACTGTAACCTGTTTGATCGAATGTCTTAAGTTTATCAAGTTGGAACTTAATCATAAAGCGACGCAGCATTACCTGTCCATATGAACCACAAACCTCTTGTAGCATTCAAATAGTATATTCGGGGTTAAGAAACATACATAGTTTTAATGTGTTCCAAAGGTAGTTCATACAGACAAGGTTACGGTGCATACTGAATGCAAACGAACAATCACACAAAACTGCACAGCACGATCGCACCACTGTATCTTGTCACGATGACCGTTTTTTAAGAGTCATATTTGGTTCAGGTTTCGGGACTATTCTTGCATGATATTTACGAAATGTCCGTTATAAAAAGTGAAAATGTAGTAACATGTCTAAGAGCTATAACGCTTAGGCTCCATCTCTTACAATAGCTGAATCCTCGATGTGACAGATCTAGAATACCCAACATTTTCATGTGATGTATCAAAATATCCATAGCTCTTTGGAGCAGGCTACATTTGCATTTATATATTCCTCCGTAATGTGTTTTGTATTTAATGTGTTTTATTTTTTTTATTTTATGCATTTATGTATTCACTGCCTCTTATGTGCAACACAGGTCACTTTGTTCGGTCAACTCACCATCTATATTCAAAATTTAATAATTACATGTATATAGATTACTGTATGTAGGTGATTACAGCATTTTGTGTGACGGTGGAATAAGCAATAGATCTCACAACATAGGTTTCATATCCATGATAGTGTTAAAGACTGTGTTTAAAGAACAGAGTTTTACTCTTCATGCGCCAAGGTGACAAGTGATAGGGAGGCGTCGCTTATACAGCATCATTGTATGGAACTTCGTGTCAACTTAAACACTGATTGTGAAGACCGTGAATGCCAAAGGACCGTGTCGATGTTACCTTACGTTAAACAATCACGCACCCACGTATTAAGATTCAACACAAAGCTGTTATTAGACAGAAGTGAACGACTTCCGTGACAATTCATAATTAATTATTTTCAAGGGGTACCCACCCAGAGCCTCAATCTAATTTCAATAAATCAGCAGTTGAATCGTGTGTTTTAAATATGGCGTCCGGCCTGGTGAGACCCAAACAGAGCTGAGAAAACAACTGTCCGGTCGGGCCATGATTTATTATTACACGCGAGAGCCAGGTCTCTCGATACAAGAGATCGCGGGCGCTCAAGAAAGAATTTAATATTGCTGATTGAATAGACATGCACAAAGAAGTAAAGGATCGATATGGACAGTGTTAGCGAACACTGACAGGACAAGTTTGCATCAATTTCAAGATTAAGTTTATCTTCCCTGTTTGAGGCTCACGCTGCTTGTCTTTAAGTCAATTTGACAGGACGTTAGAACTAAAATCACACAGAAGATTTGCAGAAGAAATTCTGCCGCATGTCATTTTTTAATACTTTCCTTTTTATTTCGGTTTCTTTTTAAAGGACTCGTATTGATGAGGTGGAGAATGTGCTAGAAAGGGGACACAAGTTTCCATAGAAAGAAAGCATCAGAGAGTGAGTTGATCAAGTCAGGGAGGCACTTTTTCTAGGTTTGAACTACGTGTAACGTCGTTATGGTATAAAATCCTGTCAACAAAGAGAGGTAAACTAATTCATAACATGAAACGGGCTAATTTGGGAGATTAAAGGAACTCAAGTCAGATTATTTGCAGGAAGAAAGGATTTCTTAAATTTACCTGAATTTTTTTACGCAAATCCAATTATTGGTTGTCATGTAGTCGTAAATATTCTGAAAGAATGTGTCTTAGTTCGTCTTGTAATACTAAGATACCATTTGAACTTGCAAACAACAACGTAGTCACAGGACTGCGAACAGTCTCCCTTCAGCCCTAAGTAATTATTTACAGAACACCATCATCACTTTCCATCAGTCTGTTTTATGTGTTCCTAAGCGGAACTTAAGGAGTTGTATACACTGTGGTGTTTCAGTAACTCAACGAGATGAGACCAAAGTGAAATTAGTGGAAAAGTCCTGTCGACAGGTTACACTGTTAGTTTTCCTAATTTGAAACGTCTCAAAATAGACCTGTTTTCTAAATGCAGCACCATGTCCCCTACCACAACTCTCATAATCGTGAAAGTAACCTAAACGGTCCTGGAGTGCTGACCCGCCATTCTCCCTTACTGCTCAACGAACGAATATCAGTGCGTGCTTTGTACATTAACAACTTAGAGAGGACGACATTTCAAGGCCGCATGCATGTTGTATTTAAGAGCACATTTCTTCTCATAACAGGTGACGTGTCCATTGCATTCGACGATCCTTCATCCAGAACGACTCAACACGAACCGGAAATATCAGCGCCCTCTTGCAGCACCATCAGCAGCACGTACCGGAAGTCATGTGTGGTGGCCATCCAAGATGGCGGTCAGGAAGCTAGGAGGCAGTTTTATGACGTCCATTACTGGTATATGCCCGACTCATCGTCCAATCGATACAACAGTGCGCATGATAGGCAGGATTAAAGAAAGCTCGATTAGCAGAGGGCGGTTTCTTAATGCTACATTGAAAACAAAGAAACAATCACTTCAAAGCTTTTGTGGCAGTAACTGGCATCGTTTGGCTTATTAGAAATCAATGAATGCCATATCAATGATCAGTAGCATAGAAATATCTCTTATAGAGGTTCTTTCCTAAGTAGATGCCACGCCATAATGCACAATGTTAACTATTGTAGATCACGCTTCTTCCAAATGGAAGAACATTAATGATCGACAGCCTCCTATATATGTCGAGACAGTTTATAGCTAGTTGTATGGACATACTTTGGTGTTTACATGTAATGATTTACAAACACAACGGTATGGTTACAAATATAACCATGTTGATCAGATATAACTTAATCATATTAATTCGCAGATAGAACCTTTTTGAGTGACATTATTTGAAGTTGGACAGAACTGGTACATATGGATGACAAGAACCTGTATCGAAACGTCAAGTTCTCGAATAAACGAAGTTGTCATCCATATACACTTGTTCTGTAATTCGCAATTCGTAGATATTTGTCACATGTTAGAGAAGTGACTCTGTTAACGTCATAATATATCATAAGACACAAACACCATATCTCAGCAATGACATCACTTCGACCATACAATGGCCTTCCATTCACTGCACATTCTTTAGATGCAAAAATCACTTCCTCCAGATGTCACTTCCTCCAGGCCGACCAATCAAACCCGGACACCCGTCTCTCACAGTATGCACGGCGATAATCAAAGATATGTGACACTAGCACACCGCAAGATGATCTAGAACGTGTGGTCATGGTCAGTACAACCCTAATTGCCATATATAATCAGATGCCGTCCTCCTGATCCCCCAGTCAAGTCACCCATGCAGACCAATAAATGAAGAACTGAGTACCTCTGTCCGTCCCCATGGCTATATGAAGCTGGGTATACATGACATCACATTATATAATTCAACATGAATTCCTGTGTATTGATGCTGTGGCGTTTTGAGCATTCCTTTCGGTTGATATATCGAGGTCAAAGGCTTGAGTGCTCATTTTGTCACACATAGTTATTACATGCATGCTTTCATGTATTTAAGAAGCCCAGTATAGAACACACACGAACATTTACAAGTCTGGCCCCATGTAATAACAACGTGTATATTCCCGTGCTGCGTGCAGGTCGTGCTTCTAAAGACGTCTCGGCCCCGATAATGTATCATTACAGTGTAAGTAAGCGGACAATGGCATAAATCAAACATGGCGAGCGTTGTTCCCCAAGGACACAACACGAGGCTTTGGGGAACCTTACCCAACTGTACCCTTTGCTTAGAAACAGATTGTGCCGTTTTATCAACACCATACGCTCTTACAACATGAAACGTTTTTAAAACCTAATAAAAATACCGTTCCCGATTTCTACAGGTTCTGGGTTAAGGTTTACGACTTGGGCAATTAAAGTCATGTTGTTAAGAAGACATTAAGACAGAAACATGTTAATTGCGGTATACATTCAAGTTTCACGCTGGAATATCTAGCGACAGTTTCAGACTGTGTGGCTAATAAAACTGGGGGACTCTCACCGGATGATATTACAAACACGCATTAGCATAGCAGAAGATGTGCGTGTCTGGGGACGAGGAGCCCAGTCAACATCTCATCGCTCAACTGGACTTTAGCTGTCTTGTCAACAATTAAATTTTCAACCGTTCTCGAAAACAACCACTAAGATCGAGTGGCCTTTTAAAAAAAGAAAATCCAAACACAAACAGAATAATATTTTTAAACAAAACTTGAATGTGTATGTGTGGCTCATTGGCTTGTAAACGTGCATCTTAAGGATCATATACACCAAATTGTAATATATTGTAAACCAGAAAATGAAACAGCGCGGTGACGCCCCACCCATGCTGAGCCTCTGGTAAGTGACACATGGCCAGTGATATATAGCTACATACACTCTTCTCCAGGAGTCGATAGGTTCCACCACAAAACACGCTCCGCTGCACGAGGAGTGATGCCCCACATCCACTTACACACTGGGCGTATACTTAAAGGGCAAAATTAACCCACAAACAGATCACACACAATTTACCAATCTAGAATAGCTACTAGTCCTTCTGTGTCAATTATGACGAGCAGGTGTTGTGCCATCTTAATTATGGTTGGGGTAAAAGGTATGGAACTATTTTCTTTAGTTTATAGCTTTGCGTGAATCATTGCTCAGTGATTGATATTACTACTGCAGGCATACTTGGGGCATGTAGCAGAACCTCCTTCCTTGCTCGTATTACGTGCAATGTAAGTCACAGCGGATTTCGAAATGTCCTTTTTCAAATCATTTTCGACCTATCACCAGCTGTTCGTTCAAAAGACCAAACTTTATATTCAGGTGTCACTGTAACGCATTCAAAACGCATAACCAGTTGTCAGACAAGCGATCTCACTTTGCAATTTCATTAACTCGTAGACACGCCTTACGGCATTTTATAAACAAAATCAATAGAACAGAAGACGTTTGTCGGTCTTTATATATACAAAGCGAAACAACATATATAATTGAACACTGGATTTGACCAACTAATGTTACCCGTTACTCAATATAACTTAGCTGAAAAATGGCAGAAACACAACAAAAGTATGTCCGAAAACAGTATACAGCTATGTAGTACTTCACAAACAGGTATATACAACGTCTTAATTGTTTGTTTCATTGTTAACCATCAGTAAACAAGAACATATGGTTTCGTACGGAAGCCCCTTATGACCACTGGATATTTGATAATAAGCTGAAACTTCAAGATATTAAATCGAAAATTCAGTACACTAATTTCGAAATTCCAGGTATTCAGTTGAAAATTCAAGACACTATACTGACTTTTCAACATATTGTCTTGAATTTACAAGATAACAATACAAAAAATCCAGTGGCCCTAATAGGCTTCCGTAGTACATGAATGTGAAACTTTCGTTTTTCTTCCTGTGTAAAGCTGGTTGTCGTGGAACAAGCCAAGCATATAAGTCTGTCTACAATCTGACGACGCATGACGGGAACAGGAGGGTGTGAATGGTGTGGAGGGAAACAAGCCTGAGGTCAGCGTTTTGGTGCCTTGTTCTACCAATACACTCAAAAACAAGCATCCATTGTCTTCAGCGGCTCCAGGGACCAACGTGACGCCAACTGAAGACAAGCGCTCAACCTCGGAATTGTTATGATAAACACCACCTGGACATTAAAATGACCATACTTCATAATTTGCGGTAACAGAAAATACTAATTAAAATAATCTTTTGAGCGTCGAAGCATTAAAGTGAACCAACCACGAACTCTTTAAACCTCTGACCCCCAAGCGCGATTAACCCTTTGGACTTAACGCTGCGAACAATACGGCCCGGAGTTGCTCGTGTGCTCATGTTTGGGCTAGCGTGATTTCAGCATCGTTATGACACTGGAATATAACATCGGTCCAGCAACCCAGCCGGCCATATTGCTCTCACACAACGATCGCCTAGTTTGTAGATCTCGCCTATAGTGGACGTTTAACACTACTGTGTATGCAACAGGTGGCGGTCCAGAGACGTTCTTTATTGTTAATAAAGGCAATAGAAACAGACGTTTGATAATGCATTCAGTGATTTGTCATAACCATGAAGTTCTATGGCTTTCATTTATCTTCAGTCGTTGATGCCACACTTTACTTTTTTCAATTTAGAAATTTTCCTTTGTCGCAAAAAAATCCAACGGATATCGATCGTGATAAAACGTAAGTGGAAAAACATGTTTCTCTTTGTGTCCGCGTGTTTGAATCATTTTGACATATCTGACATGTTCCAGGGACGTGTTGGTTTACAAATAATTAATCCCGTTTACTTAAAAAGTGTATTTTCGTGGGCAGTCTTCCTATTCATCCATCAAATGTTAGGATTCAAGCGTTAAACTGTGCTAAGTCTCCTAGCACGTTAAAGACAGAACCAGTTTATTGTGAGTCATCAAATTCGGCATTCATAGAAAATCTTGTACATGACTGTATTTTCTTCATCTATGAGGCAGACCATTCCTATCAGCTTCCTGTAATGGTAAAGCGCGCTTAGCGACTCATGCCATTTACCAACAAGTCACTGACTCCCCCTTTCTTTTATGAAACAAATACCCTTGTGTGTCATTAGTCAGTTGTCTCTCACGTCCACGTTTTCTCACACAGGTATGATCTGGTACAGTGACTGGGGTACAGGTTTAAGGTGTTGTTGTCTCAGAGCCACAACATCCAAATTGAAGGAGAGTACTGGAAAATTGTAAAATTGACTGGGTTAAAGATGGTCATCAGAAACATGCACCCCAGTTTTAATAATAATAAATAATAATTATAAATAATTTATTATTGATGATTTGAACGCTTTAATTATTTATTTTATTTTTAATGCAAAAGTATTTATTATTTTAATCGCGACAACAATTTCTGTTATATCAGCTTCGACCATTACGCATGCACATAAGGAGAATAAAACCATGAGTGAGATAAAACTATTTGGTCACAGTTTTTATTTTTGAATGACATTTTTATATCCACCTCCCTTATTCTCTATATAAGGAAAATAATACATGGCCACAAGAAAGTAGATCGTTTTTCACGCTTAACATGAAATACCAATTAGTTCTGTGAATATATTAACCTTACGCATGATTTCAATGCAGGCAAAGAAGATAATGTCAGTTAATCGGTCACTTTCTGACCATGGTCATTTTGTCGACCATTGATTCCATGCTGTCAAGTAGTGTGGAATCCCGCGTGTTCTTTGAGGGGACGCTGGCCTGTCAAAGCGGTGACGATTTAAACAAACTGTTCAGCGAACGGTTCATTGAACTCCATTGATCCTCATCTTGTTTCATGCAATCACACGACACTGTAAGCGTCAGCTTCCTAGGGGACTTAGGCCAGTTGTCCACCAGCCCCATTCAGTGCAGAAAACTGGGGCAGGTATACCCTCCCCTCTGTCATGTCTTTTAATTTCCTCCTGGCCATTGGTCATTATCACGGTATCATCTCTTGACCTGATTTGCTTGTTTAGCGCATATCAATTACATTTAGTTACATTGCCTTAAGAGGGTTGGCTGTATTTCCCGTGTGACCAACACTTCCATTTGTTTAAAATTCGTTTAATCCTTGACCCGAAACGCTGCCGGTCCGAGATTGACAACAACATCCTGTTTACAGCTTTGTCCGTGCTGTCCAGCATTGTCCATTCTGTCCACTCCACCCCGAGTTGCCACCCTGAATACCCCGGTGACGCCAGTTGTACATTGGATCTCTCACCCCCGTACTTCGGGGTAATTGCAGCTCCACGTGACGTCCAGGACGTCGTCGTTCGTCCATTCATCCTAACACGCCGCAATACCCCCATCCGCCCATCAACGTCCTCTACACCCGAAATTACACCCGAATCTCCTCCCCTCCCTCGGGGTAGGTGTACCGTCATTGAAACCCCCGCCCGTTCTCCCTAGTACCTCTCTCCCTACCTCGTCCCACCCAACGGCGACATCGAAACAGCGTTGAGATCGGGCATTCTTGGCCATCGCTCTCACCCATCAATCCCCACCCCCATCCCGCACCTCCCTGCCTTCCCCGCCACCATCAGTGACATCTGCGCCCTACATCATCTTCGGCCCCACCCCATGACCTGACCCACATCTCTACGGGGCAAGATGGCCGTCCTAGCGTAACATACAATAACTGAAAATGTAGTAAGGGGCAGATGTGTTTTTTGCATAAATTCTAATTACAGGTCATGTGACCTTGGCACTATAATGACCATCCTAGACAGCCCATCTGTCCATTGCCCACCGGTCCAACGTGAGTTATGTTAGTAGCCACGCCACACAAGAAAGCGACCAAGAGCGCCGGTCATAAAAAAATTATATGAAACGTGATAGCAAATAATTACCGCTGGCTTAGCTCGGGAGTGCGACATTGTTGCGAGAAGTGACAGTGAGGCGAGGGGGGAGTCGAGGAGTGGACTGCTCTCAAAGAGTCAAGTCACCAACAGTCATAAACCATGGTATAATACTGGACATGTAAGCCAGCTGTCACGACCTATTACTTACACACAGCTCACAGTGCCGATTGGACTGTGCTTAACACTTTTTAAAAACTCCTAGTACATTCAAATATGATGTTTCTCCCACGCCTGTTTTTGTATGAGTTTGTTTGGTATTGGTAAAGCTTTATGGTGTAGGGGAGGGGGGTAGTATTTGAGCCGACCTCCGGGGGTGGGGGATATGACCCGTATATATGCTGCTCGTAATACGCCATATAGTAATTTCTTGTAACTTGATATGCACAGTCGTGTCATTTTAACAATTTAAATGCGATGGCGAGGTGTTAATATCGTTAATTAACGACTTAATATGTGTGCATGATGTGCCTTCGTCGTAGGACACAACTGAGAAGCACAAGCATACACATGCACGTACACACTTATACACACACAACAAAATTGATATGTTTGACATGAAACAAAGGAAAAATAGTTCTAACATATTTGCGTAACTTTGGTTATAAATTTTAAAAAGTTCTGAAATATATACCAGAATTGCAAACTAAAACCTTTCTCTTTTTTTTTTAAAAAACAAACCCCGCAAATTCATTCATGTACACTAAATGTATGTATGATCTAAAGTGTTCACCCGTTTCATTCATGTTTGTTTTATCACAAGATCAGTATGGTATTTCAAATATCCCTGGATGATATTTATAATATATTTTTAAAAAAAGAAACAAATAGAAAAAAAATCATATCAAACATAAAAATGTATTTGTATTCATTTCTGTTAATATGTGTGCATCAAACGTTGAGGCATATGAAATGAATATATACCCTGAAAAACATACTTCTGCCTATATTTAACACGTTATCTGGTCAGTGCCAATATCATCATGTTGCTTTTTATGATTGATATTAAATGGAATCGGTAATTTACCTGAAAACAACATATTCACAGTGTGAAAGATGACATAGATATAATAGGGGTAATATTACCAGACTGATATTGTCTAGACAGGAAAACTTTATAACATTCGCATCTGTACCCATCAGTTATTAAAGTGTTGAAACTTAAACCTCCCTGTTTTAATTGATTGAAACAGCTTACTGCGATGAAGACAGCACTACAGTCAACAGATACGCTATATGGATGTAGAACGACACTGGGTATACCGGTAGTACCTGACCCGGGTAATCCGGGGTCAGTGTCAACGTGTCACAGATGTTGAACTATATTTCACTCCGATTTTGTTTCAGTCAGATATATTTATTAATACTGAAGCAAATTTCTATAAATAAATGGAAGAGTACCGTGTGCACACACAAGGACTGACTGCATGACTACCCAACATGATTTCAAATGGAAATTTTATCCGAACGATTCCTGTAATGCTGCATTAGCTGCGTTGAACGTTTCCGATATTTTTAATGCTTTCGCATTCACATAACTGACAAAACACTTCACAAGCGTCTCTAAAATAAATAAATAAATAAATAAATAAATTTAAAAAAATTAATAAAAATAAATAAATAAATAAATAAATAAATAAATAAATAAATAAATAAATAAATAAATAAATAAATAAATAAATAAATAAATAATGTAAACACACCCCATCCGCACATAGCACAGAGTTTTAGCATAAAAAACAAGTACCAAAGCACCCCGCCATCTTTTTCCGTGTTCCCCTTTCAAATTCCCGGATCAGCATCCTGATAATATTAGGGTTCTTTGAGGGAAAGTTTGTTAACATCTGCCATAGGCGTGCCGTGTGTGTGTACGGGCGGGTTTAAGGTGGGTGAGGGTTGTCCATGGTGGTTGTCGTGTCGTTTGCTACTTTCGTGTACAGTTCCTTTTTTATTTATTCTTGTTTGATTGTTTGTTGTTTTGTTTTGGTTTTGTTGTTGTATATATACTGATAACTCCCGGATCCCGGTCTCAATAAAGCATCTAAGGCTACCGTTATTCGTAGAACTACACTCTCTTTGGGTGCTCCAAAGATCGTATTACATAGACGGCGCTCTGAAATAGTGCACATATATAGAACACAATGGTAGGCATGCCTACATGCATATATACTCATACATCACCATTCGCTAAAACTGCGACACCCCTTGTTGCTGCCTTCACAAGCCTGTTGGCGAGATAAGTTGCCAAAGTCGATAAATACCGAGAGAACTGTGTATTCGGCGTAACCTTGTACACTTGGCCGAGTTCTTAGCCCACTCCTTCCCTTGTACTGGCTGGTCCGAGTGACATCTTTATCATTTATCAATGCATCCAGTTCTGTGACTCAACTACACCACCGTATATTGGCAGATAGATTCGCTGTGTGAAATATGGGACTGCTCACGATAAGAGATGGGACGGTGGTCCTTTGAGGAAACATTGACCATCGACAGCGAGAATATAGACGTTAGATCTATCTCATTTGACCTGTATACTGGACAGAGGAAGCCAAGCCTTGGTCACCCCCTACCCTAGTTTCACTGCAGGATTGTTTCAGTGGTTATCTTGTGAACTCAACCTGCCTTCATACTGGCGCTTGGGTGCACAAGATGGCAGTTTCTCCCAGTGCTAACCACAACTTTATCATAATTACTTACGGAACCTTCAACTGGTTTATAGAATTCTTTGAAGACATGCCACGCTGTTGGCAGAAATAAAGTTAATTGGAAGGAATAATCAATACTGATCACAAACAACTGACAGTGAGTCACTGGGTGCTTCTTAGCGCCCGCGAATCGACGCCAGTTTCGGGAGGCTCTCCATTAGACAAGGCAATGGGATTATAGCGGTAGGCAGACGATGACAAAATATTTAATTCTGTAAATCCCTTCTATCTATATAATTATACCACCATGACTGTCGTTTTTTAACAACTAAAACATTCATTTTGTGATTAATGTGCTCATAACATCGGCAACACTGTCAAAATCAACGCATCATGTATCAGACTTTACGATGAGATACACGTGTGAAATACCTTCTATAATTTTGTAGTCTACTTCAGTGGCACTTACGATTTGAGAAAAAGATTGCGAAAATCTTTAGGAAACTCGACAAGAAATAGTGTAGACATTTCAATGAGATGCGCAACATTTCAAATATTTTCTTCTTATCTTAAAATGGACGATCAAAAGAAAGTATACAAAGAGTAAAGAGAACCGAATCCAGAAAGAAATCCACTAGTCAAACTCAACAGACGTTATCTGACAACTGGTATGGGATTGTGAGAAAAAAATGAATTCGAATAAGTTAGTTTTGAGATGAAGATGGGGGAGAGAGAGTATATAATGGATACTCGAGGATCCAAGACATGACAGCTCATAAAAACACGCAGGGGACAGACAGGAGAGTCTTGAAATGACGCTCGTGGGGGTCATGTAGATCCAGTCCATTGGGACGCTCGGTGCAGTCTACTGACCATTGCCAGAATACTTCAGGGATACCATCACACGTGGCTCACAGCAATTTCTACAATGCCAGCATCACTTCCACATGCACTCGTTACACATCAGGGCAACCACTTGAGGTGACGTCATCGACGGTGACGTCGCATTACAGACACTCACGGTCAAGCGTCATATGATTGTGCTTTGGATTACTAAAGGCCTTGACACGTCAACATACGTCAGTGACCTCGAACTTTGTGACGTTGGCGGTGAAGTGAATGGTCACGGGTACAGTTCAGCAACGCGAGCATCTTCAAGTTATTAGTCTTGTACTTGTGCAGATAAAAAGCAAGTTGAATGAATTATTAAGATTTAGTTTTAAGTTATAAGTTTTAAGATGGATCCCAGAGATTCACCTTTCTTTCATCCATCAAATTATAGTAATTGCTTAGTATTCGTGGGGTCACGGCGTCGGCTTGCCAGATAAATGACGACTCTCGAGGCTCTCTTAGCTCTAAGGTAGTCGCACGTTGATGTTAATGTATGTCACTATCTATGCGAACAGAGAACTTCGAAAATCTAGGTCCATTACCACGTTTCACAAAGCCATCGTAGTTGCGCTACGGTAGGTACAAGACACTGAAGCAGTACTGAGGAGCTATGGAAGCTTAAAGAAGTCCTGTTGTCAGATTGTGATCATCTGTGTTTTTGTAGGTACAGACAGGAATGACACTTCAAAACCCGTTTCAAATAAGCAGCCCGCGTCGATACATACATCTTTTCAGTGGTAGTTTATAATACAACCTAATAAAATACGAAAGAGAGAACATTGAAATAACTACACAAAATATACAACAAAAAGCAATACATCCAAATGAATGAACGAATGAATGCCATACCTGTTCACAAAAGGAGTGTTTAACACGCGCTCCGGGGTGTGAGCGAGAGCCTTGAGTATACCAGCCTGCGGAGTGCAGTAAACCCGGCTGTCTGTGGATTAAGGAGCTTTAACGACTTAATCTGTGATCAGCTAATACTGCCTTGACTGTAATTCTGTATTTTATTACAGTACAAACAACCTGCCGTGTAGACAATGTAGTCGCATTGCAGTCTGAGCCCGGATAGTGCAGGGAGAATATACCAGTCGCCATGGCCACAGACCACTTACAGGCAACGTATCAATATGTAAATCTCATCCTGTTTGTTTACATCATATGGCTGCGATTACAACAATTAAGTCATTTTAACAATTATGTCAAAGAATTCTGCGCCTGTTCACATAGCCGGGGAAATATAAAACTGGGAAATAATCCCGAGTACAGTAAGTAGGCCACCTGTACCGTTATAAGCTGTATAGATATTAGCTAAGGAAACGGTAAATAGAAGGGGCACCCAAAGGCACCTCCAGTGCCAATAATTTCCTTGACCTATATATCCCTAAGATTTACTTAACGTAATTACTAGTACTTCAGAATTCGATAAACCTATGATAATTATAATAATTATAATAATTATTTAATGGATAGGTAATTGTATGTTTTTCTTTGTAGAATATGTAGTCAGGGAGGTTCCAGGTATGCTAAGCTCAGAGCACACGAATCAAGAACTTCAGTCTTTCAATCGTTTAGAAAACATCCGGTCGCAGTTGAAAACTGCTTTTAACAGTACTCGTCATTATCACGTCAATGCACATATGAAATGTCTTTTACACATGTGGGAATCGAACGCGGGTGATAGTTTTGACGAACGGACACATTTCCCACTAGGCTACCACCCCGCTCATGAATTAAGGAATGGAGTTATATATTGCATGGAGGTGTCTTAATATCGAGTGTCCGAATTCTGGAACCAGGTAACCCGTGTGGCGAGCACTTACCTGTTAAAGCGGACAAACGCTCTATGGTAATGGTGCCCTGATTGAAGAATGGAAGCACAGGGTTGTGACATGAGTATGTTCTCGTCCTGCCAGAAAATGTTGGCTTTGCGCCAGGGAACAAAAGTAAAACTTACAACAAGAAACAACAACCCGTAAACTATAACTTTAGAAAATGTATCAGGCCAAGTCTTTGTCGTTTTTATTTTCGGTCGATACGAATATTATCACACAATATGAAATAGTTGGTTTTGGTCTCAGGTTAAATAGAAACAAAGAAAAAACAATTTACAGCATTCCAAATTATTTTGACAGGTTAGCTATGATGATTATTTCAATGTGCCCATTTCCAAACAAGGACATGAGCTCATATAAACATGTATTCGTTAATGCTAACCCTTGATCAGTGCGGAATATTTCAGTCACATAGTATATATCTAAACTACATATGTCTCCCCCTGATGGGAGTTGGCGTCATAATATAGACAAAACAGAATCAAGTATCGATCCGAACAATTACAAGTTACCAAAGTTTAGTACTGAAACAGAATCTGTCTGGCCCAACTGGTCAGTCTGAGTTTTGGTCAATGTCGTTTCTAGTATTCCATATCACGATATCCATGTATTATTTATCAGCCTGTCTCAGCAACAGTGTTGTTTATCATAAACATATTGGATTTCTTAATATACCCGCGTCCTTGTCATATCGTGTATACACCAGGTATTGAAATACACGCTGAAACAGAAGCACTTTGCATGCTTAATTAATTCTAAACATACAGACTTTCGGTTCTGATATGGTTTAAAGAATCTACTAGGATGCTATACAGGCAAAACATTGTCCCGAAGCAAAGGTCGGCGGGGTAGTTTGGCGGTTCTCGAGTAACTTCCCATGATTCCCTACCTGGATTTGCAAACGACAGGCCAAAGACAACCAATGTTATCTGACTCTTGGAAATGCATATTGAGGAAGAAAATGTGAATTTAGCCTCTTGATATTTGTGATAATTAAAAAGTAACATGGCTTATTTGAATATCAGTTATCACGTCAGTCGGTCATATTTCCATAACCTCACAATTTTTGTAATGCAGTTTTATATGGTTTGTTATACGTCTCAGTAAACTTCAGAATTAGATTTCAGTTCAATGAGTTTTGTGTTATCATGGACTTCTTAATTAGAAACTTTATAACAACTGCTAATAACACAATAAGTAATTAACTGACAAATAATAGCAGCCTTTCCCGTTTCTTATTTACATCATTAGTAATAATATTGAGTGTATACATACAAAAACTAATATCGTAGCGAACACTCATATGAACGACTTACATGACAGTAATTTCCTTTGTTTTCTCACAGTATATTCCTCTAATTAGTTCTATGATAGAAGAGGATACTCTGTAATGTCACGTAAAAAACAGGCAATATTCTATATAAGGAGTTATTTGTGCTGTCAGTGCCACTACTTAGCACTCGGATTTCGGTTGTATTCTTTTAGACAAATAATTAAATAATCTGATATCCATTAAATCCGGCATTTCGATTAGTGTAAAGAAATCTGATTAGACGCATCTGAAACTAAAGCTGCATTGCCTTACATATTAAAACACGGTACAGAATTTAGGTATCAGTGAGTATTATCATAATGCCACCGTTGTTCGATGATACTGATATGCAGGTCCAAGTTACATTGGATTAACAGGTGTTTCACAGTGTGAGGAATACCAACGAATGGTTGTTATCATTGTACTTATCCTTTGTTTGTTTGTGTGGCATTTTTAAAAATATACTGTCTCCATATTTGTTGGCATTGTGGTTGATTTTAAGAGTTAGTTACGTTTTGCGCCGCTTTTTGCAATATTCACCAGAAAATCACGGCTTGGAAATGGACTTCCCATGGGGGGAATCGAACCTGGTTTCCGGAGAGGGAACGCTTTAACGCCTACCCCTACGCCCCTCTGAGGTTCCAGTTACCCCTGCTTGTAGTAGGATGAAACCTTATGGGCCGGGTGGTCAAGGCTCGCTGATTTGGTGGATTGCTCATTGTGTCCCATTCGAATGGACACTGCTCATGATGTCAATCACTGGCTTGATGGTCCAAACAGAGTGCGGTGTTAAACAACAAACGACACAGAACCATACTCTGCTGTTGTTGCACGATAGCTGCACCTGTAACACTCTCTCCAGGTAAATCTATCACGTTTTAGAAGAGCAGGAAAACGGCATTCTAGAGCGGGTTTGATTCAAAGGGAGGTCACTCCAGTTTTACACAGCCAACGGACGGAAAACGGTTCAAATAAATCAGAAGAATCCAGGAAAAGAAAAGTTAACGGTGCGCGTGTGAAATAGCGATTGGGGGTCCTTTATTTCCTGGGTTTATTTGAGGGTATGACAGCGTACATTATCGTGAACTAAACAAAAACTAAGCTCTGAGTCGGCCGCTTCCACTAAAACCCGTACTTATCAGATTTAAGTCTTAACGTACGGACTACTTTCAGGTGATCTTTCTGGACCAATAGACCATTCAGACTGCTGATAAGTAGGTAAAGTCGCATGCACAGTAGCTAGAGCACTATGAATAAAAGTACCGTATTTCCTCTTTTAGACAATCGAGTGAATGAGTTTAGTTTTACGCCGCACTCAGGAATATTCCAGCTATATGGCGGCGGTCTGTAAATAATCGAGTCTAGACCAGACAATCCAGTGATCAACATCATAAGCATCGATCTGCGCAAATGGAAACCGATGACATATGTCAACCAAGTCAGCGAGCCTGACCACCCGATCCCGTTAGTCGCCTCTTACGACAAGCATAGTCGCCTTTCATGGCAAGCATGGGTCGCTGAAGGCCTATTCTACCCCGGACCTTCACGGGTCTTAGACAATCGACAGTCAGTTAGTTTAACTTAAGCTAGGCCCAGCATCTGCTAAGGGCCGTGTCTCTTCTGTTCAATGTTAACATTACATCACCGAATCCACAGATCTGCAATCGTATAACGGGTACATTGGGAGGACACGCAACCACTGTCAACATTATAACAGTATCACAGCGGGGGACACTGGAAAGAAGCCTTACACATGGTCTCCAAACGGGGACCTGAACCCAGGGTGTGATGAGTGAAGGTATGAACCGCAGTGTCACCACATCTAACGACGGAGCTTCCATGCCCAAAATAGCGAGAGAAAAAACTTGATATGCTGGAGTCCAAAAGGCTTCTCACCAGCGTCCTGAGTGAATGAGTTTAGTTTTACGTACATTTGGCAATATTCCAACAATATCACGGAGGGGGACTCCAATAATGGGCTTCAGACATTGTATCCATGGGGGAAAATAGAACCCGGGTATGCGTGACGAGAAAACGCTTTTAACCACTTGGCTACCCAACCGCGCCTCCGGGTCCTGAAGACACCACTGAAATCAACGGGTAATTATCAAGTCCCTTCTCAGAACAGTTACAGAAAACGATGTCTCACACCTAATTTAGTTTCAGTTTTCATATAAACCCGGTATAGGTTTGTCGGTTTTGTTGAGAGATTGGGAGCGCGGCGGGCGAGCGCTTTGAGGCACCAGGCTTGAGATCCAGCAAGGATGAGGTGTTGGGATCGAGCCCAACTGTGACCGGGTGTTGAGAACCTTGGAGTCAACTATGTGTGCTTGTAGGCTCTTTAATTGCCGTCACAACCCATAGTGTACACTGCGTAGCCATGTGATGACCACATTGTGAGCACAGGAACACATGCAAACACCTAGTTGCGGGTACAGCAACGTGCAGTAAACTTGGACAAAGTATTGAGACCAAGTGTCCCAGTCCACCCAGTTGTGAATGGTTCCTTTTAAGGATGGGCAAGCCGCACTACTCGGTGCGCCCATATGGCTGCAAGAGGTGCATGTTCCCCAGGGATCTGAGATTGCAAATACGATGTGCTTTTGAGATTCTGATTGAGGGAAAGCGCTTTTGAGCAGCTGGTTATTGACGCTATACAAATATCATATTGTTATAATAAATGCACTGGCCTCAAGCTAAATGCGTGCGAGTTGGCAGGCCTAAGAGCAGCGTTTAGCCGTGACGACTGGGGTTAGAACTGATCTTAGCCAACCCATGCATATAAGAGACAACTAAACGGACTGGGTGGTCAGACTCGCAGACGTGGTTGATACATGTTATCGGAACCCAGTTACGTAGATCTGATGCTCATAAGGTTTATCACTGGATTGTCTAGTGCATAGTAAGTTAACAGCAGACCGTAGTCATATAGCTGAACTGTTGCAACAAGCAAACCAGTAGCGCTGTATCAATGACAGCTATTCAATACTCTTGCTGCGGAAAAAAACAAAACAAAAAATAAAAAACAAAAACAAACGAAAAACAAAAAACCCAACAAAAACCGCAGTTATAATTTAATAAGGTTAAGATAAAGTAGGGCCTCCTGATTCATTTCACCCATGAAACAGTTACGCTGCACGGTAAAATATTAGGTATAAGCTACTGTGGATGTCAGAGGCAAAACGATTGAGTGGAGATTGACGCTTCATTGAACAACATTTTCTCAATATCACGACGGGGGACACCAGATATTGACTGTACACATCGTTACTCGGTGCATGGGTCTTCTCCTTAAACCGAGAGGCTACACGACCTCCGAAAACAAAACTACAAGGTAGCTTTTGGAGAATGGGGTGGGGTTTGAGGGGTGTTGGGGGTAGCACACTATTGAGAAAAGGGTGGGTGGTGGTGCACACTTCAGTTACACCCGATCAATTTCCCAGTAGTACGTTACAACGGGCATTTTTTCCTGGACCCGAAAATCCGACAAAGTCGATGCACCTTTATCAATACCATTTACTAACGTTTTTATTAGTGCTTTCACTTGTATTTGAGTCTCAGGTGAATACAAATACCTTTAAATACAGAACGGTATGGAAATTCTAATCTGAAACAGTTAGAAACTCAAAAAGCAACAGTTTCACTTCGGTTTAAATCCGATATTTCTTGCATCATGTTTCTCTACGTCAGTTAGATGAAAGGTTCGCTCCAAATTCAAACTAAAATGATTTCGTACATGTATGTGGAAAATGGCTCCCCGTACAAACGAAGCGGTGAGAAAATATCTTTGATGAGACAGAAACGCTTCCATTCTTAAACTACATTTAGGGTGTTTAATATGTAGTTGCATGACTGGGATGTTCATTCTGTAACTAATTCCAATTGTCGTTCAGATTCAAAACGTTACTGTGAATTGTGTGAAGTATATGATATGAACTATATCTGTGCTGCTCTTGGGGTTTCAGAACTGCATCTTATCTTAGCTTTCAAACAATACGGTTTCATGTTTTTCACAAAATTAAACGTTCCTAATTAATTCTTTTTTGAGCTTTAATTAAATTGCACTGAATAATGTCGTGTCCCTACAATTTATTTCATAAAAAGCCGTTTTCAGCTTTTCACAATTCCAAAGCTTAATTGTACAAAATACAGTCTACTTATTTTCCAATTTATTCCAAAGCTATATATAAAACGGACGAGGACAAAAAAAAACCTAGAACAATTATGGTGTATTTCCGTTGTAAATAGTTTATGCTAGCAATTATATCAACAAAATAAACTGTACATTCACTATGTGAACACTCAAAGAATACTTCAACATGCTGTATTTTTTAGTTTAAATTTGATTGAAACTTTAAAACTGAAAGAAATAGAATTGGCATAATACCCAAATGTAGATGGATTTCCTCTTGGACATCGTGTCTTTTAAAATCAATATATTTGTTGGTTCTTTACGTACATCAAAACCACGGGAGAGGTATATTAATTTCATACCCCAGTCTTCGTCCATCTATATATTTTTACACAGAATTACTGAGCCACACATTATCTTTCAGGTTTGGTTGAGTACACATATTCCTTGTTTAAAAGATCCGTCCACTATAGTCACAGACATGAAATACTAACACTGTGGACGTTCTTATGCCCGAAATCATATATCGCCAAGGTTGTGGGACCGCGATGTCTCGGCTCAAATATACAGATAATAGATACACAATAACATGCTATTATACATCTTCAGCCATCCCGCAGTGTCGGAGTACACCACCATTTATGGAATCTACCAACAGGGCTAAAGCACTTATGAATTAATCATCCTGCACCAATATACGTTTAAACTATGGATGACACGCACGTATTCTCTCTAGCGGTTGCTCAACTGGCAAAAATACCTTCTCTTATTGTATCGACAAATGCACCGAGTTAGTCAACAAACACATGCAAATATTCCTGCACGCGTCTCGCGCCCTGCCTATTTATCATGTTATTGCCACCCATACAGCTCTCAGTCGAAAAATGACCTTTATTCAATGCTGTCTCTCGTAATTGAGTACGGACCTAAGCGTATGTAAAGCGGGTTTGTGTGAGGGCATAGCCCGATAAGAAACGATCAAGTGCTATTGAAACCAGTAGCAGTATATTAGGACGAATTTATTATTTTCTGTGTTTACCATCTCCAGCCCACCTGATCGTGAGTCTGCACTGCCATGTGAAATAATAAAAGGTTTTCGCATTTCAGTTTCCTCCTCCCCTGGGGATTTGTTTTGTACAAATGCGATAAAAATATTGCTCTTAAACCCTTGCACCCTCATACAAAGGTCAGCTTGATCTTTCGTAACATCCATTTATTGTCAAATTGTCTGCCGACTTTTACTTTACTGCTAGAGTCTCAATCTGCATCAGTAAGTTATTTAAAGATTATTGCACAGTAAGCTAAAGTTTTGTTTTACAACATGTTTCCCAGCTTGTGAAAAACATTTTTCGTATTGTTTTTTCCCCGTAGACATGCCTGTTGGGGTGGTGATAAACACATAAACAAATGGAATGGCCTAATCGTCTCTAGCAACAGCAGAGAGGGATCCGTTAAGTGATAGGTTATCAGATATACTATTGACTGAGATTCTAAGTTTCAAAAGTCTATTACACAGCTGACCATTAAACAATTGAAAACTCTATTGAAGAGATCAACTGAAATATTTGATACATAACCCATAACATAAAAATGACAATTATCGTAATGAATTTTATATTACTTCTCACAACGTCAAATAATCTGACGTGGTATTTGCAAAATTGTAAATTAGAAATCGAAAATAAAATTAATGTCAGCTACTATTATGTTGACTATGGAACAATTTCACAGCAATGAGAAAAAAATATGATCATGGTAGTACAGTTATTGATTTTTGGTAATTACATTCATAAATCAAATATAAGCCACGGTGACGGCAACTTCTTCCAGCCATTAGGCCGTTTATTGTATACGGTTACAGTCCGTCCCACCTCACTCAGAGGGGGTATGCAAGAGTGAGCAACAAACAATGGATCGAACGTATCCTATGTATTAAGCGGTATCGGATTACAGATCCGAATGGTGTGCACCAAATGAACACCTTGACTCTTACACAAGAATCGATCGGAGCAATGCTAATTATTTTTGAGACTCTATTGAGGCAGCTATAACATGGCATAATATTTGGAAATATTTATCAAAATAGCTCTGAGGGACATAGTCACTTTGTCAATGTTTTCATTTGTACATTTGTCGCATGTGTGGATTATGATGGTAGTCTTAATAGGTAAGAGTCGTATATTTCTCAGTGATATTTATCATAATAATATAGCCATGATACATATTCTTCAACTGTGTTGCTGCTGTCTTAGATGATTACAGTGAACATTAAGAAAGACCAAAACATCGTTTTGTTGGGTAGTTAAGACTAAGAGTCTCATGGCATTAGCACTACTTAGTGACTCGGGTATATAATGTCAAATAAATATCAACAGATTCAGGGCATCATTGTCATGGCAATGTCTGAGACAATTGGGTTTTTACGATGTCCTTTGTGTGTTAGTACCGCATATTATTACTTGAGAAAATGTCAGATACTCACGGTAGGTTATATATGTCTACTGTGGTTTTCTTTTTGGTTTATGTAGTTCAATTTGATTTACAAGAAAATAAGTTAATCAAAATAAAAACAGTACATCTACGTAGTTTAAATCTGTAATAGATCAATTCTTTTTTGCGTAAAATTTTATGTCATATCCTACTGTCTACCAAATATTGTGTATTTAATAACATCTATATTTCACGCAAGAAATAAGATTGTGTTTACATGCATAACCAACTTGTATATCTGAAAGGCATTGTATGAAAAATACTTTGATAACTTCTTACGAAATCAAAATATACTTACCAGTCAAGATCGAGCGTTGTTGCAATTGTCGCTGGACCCCATAAACTCTCTTGATTCGGATAATGTCGATCAAGTGTCAAACAACCATTCAGACCAAAAATATAAACTTCTGTTTTTTGTGTCTGTTTTATCTCCGATATTTCGAGGGTCGTATTTGCCCCTCTGTCCTGTGTCAACAATCGACTTCGTGGCGTCGCGGGTTGCTATGCGTAGCTAAGACGTTTCACCCTTATTACGTTGAAGAGTTCTAAAACACTGCCGCCATTAATGTGCTGACTTCGAGTGAGAAGTTGACTAAAGACTGTTAGATATTTCGCTGGCTAATGTTAACGTATGATTAATATCCAGTGCTAATCTGTCACGAGTTGGTTATACGGATTATACCAGGTTTATCATGAATTATTCATGGATTATTGATGCGATCGATGTTCTGTCGATCACGCAACTGATATTCGCGAGCCGATAGGCACGAAATGCAGTATTTAGAAGGGGTGTGAGGTTGACTCCGAGGTCTTAACTCCATAAACTTTGTGACTTATCTACGCTGATACCGTGTTAGTAACAGAAATCATTTGGTAAATGTGATAGCGAGTTATTCAAAGGCGCAACCGAACCAGTAATAGTCATATCCGGATTATATTTTTTCGGATGGTACTGTTTATTTTATCTGTATAACGAGGCGGGTTGCGTCAGAACATGGTAAATTACTCATTGTAAGTACTCGGATGTTGGCTTAAAATTGTGTTG
The DNA here is from genome assembly GCF_037392515.1 of Haliotis asinina. Lineage (NCBI taxonomy): Eukaryota > Metazoa > Mollusca > Gastropoda > Lepetellida > Haliotidae > Haliotis > Haliotis asinina. Next base: position 14,301,858 of record NC_090282.1, on the reverse strand, counting down.
GAGATAAAGTTGTCTGTAATAACTTATTGACATGTTTTACAATTGTTCTTACGATAATCAAGAAAACAACAGATGTTTCCCCAAACCCACCATAACAAGACGATAACCCGTCATGAATAGAAATCTGTTGAGAAGCCTCTAGTTCGCCCGTCAGGCCGAAGACCTAGGTTCGATTTCCCACACGGGTAGTGTGTGTGAAGCCCATTTCTGTTGTACCCCACCGTGATATTGCTGGAATATTGCTAAACGTGGCGCAAACTAAGCTCACTCAGTCGTTTAATAAATACATGTATACTCGATTCCATTCAACTTGTGACATGGGTAATTTGTCATATGTGTATATACACTTGTCATATTATGAGAACAAGCACAGAAAATGAGAATTGTGTATATTATGGAATGATAAAAAGACACTCATAAGAAAAATGGAGTAGAAATTATCACTGCAACAGTTGTAAATTCATTGATATCTGGAAAAAGAGTTAAAATGATAATTATGGGCTTCCTGTATTCACTGAAGCCATTATATATGGGAGTCAATATGTCATATTTCCCTTCTAGCTCGTTGAGCATCTCTCATAGTATCTGAAAATAACTAGACATCCGTAATAACATAGATAGAAATTGGTATTTAAATTATTTAAGTTTTCTTGATTTCTTTTTTTATGAAACCAAATACCCCTTTTAGCGAGTCTGAGGAAGCCATTCTCCGTGTGCGTTAAATACAGTTACCTTTCAAATCATCAATGAAAACAATAAGTTTCGCATTACACTCTTTAGTTATCCAGTAATTTGTTTGATTTATATATCTTTACGATCTTGGTTTCAAGAATAGCTACACGTATATGTCTGAAAGGTTAGAAGACAGACGATCTTTGAAGTCCCCCTGCTGTATTTAGCCACTTGTCGCCAATATACATGTTTTACTAAAATACCAAAAAAAAATTGAATACCTTGGTGAATTAACTTTAATGATAAATAGATGACCCCCCAGCCCCTGCCCCATAAAATTATGTGCTAAAAAATATCAATAAATGAACAGCGACTTGACAAAAACAAGTGAATGAGTCCATGAAAAATGCACGTATGTATTAATAGATAATTTAAAATATACCGTTTTGTGTAAGTTGTAAGGTGTGATAACAAAACGTCAGTGATAACTTATGTTAGCGGTTGTTATTTTTTTAAACATATATTATATTTCCCTGTAGGGACTTTTGATCATGATCAGCCTGGCGTATTATTTTTCAAATGTAAGGTTTTGTTCAAATATATTTGGGGGTTTAATGCATACCTTAATCGGGCTTACACCAGCCCGTTTGCTTTAGAATGTGTTTTGAGAAATAGCTGGATATAGACTTAAAAGGCCGCAATCGCATTTAACTGAAAAAAGTGTCGTATGTTGGTGTATAAAAATTAATTTTGACTTGACTAAATAGAAAAATAGCTCATATTCATTAAAATATTACCTTTTCGGTAACAGTAACATGAGTCAGGCAAGATCGATCGACTGTTTTCACAAGCCTCAAGTTTTCTGGCGCAATCATGCAGTGGTTAGAACGATTTTCCTAAAAAAGGGATTTTGCGTCATCGTGGCAACATCACGGAAAGTATTGTTGTTTTTCAGTAGTTTCAAACATGGTTATATATTGTTTAGACTGTTATTTCGAGGTTCCACGCTGCACGCCATAACTGTTACCGATACATGTATATAACGACCGCCTGGAAAGGGAAATGTGTCCTGACTGACAATCCTGGGATTGGTACTTGGAACAACGATACATGCCATCAACCATGTCACCAAGCGTGCAGTCTTCTGGCCATCTTTTGTTTCAAGAATGGACGGCCACTTTAAAGTAGGATAATTAAGACGTATAAATATATATTACATTACACAGATGTCACAACATATTCCATAAGTACAGTTAATACATAAGATGTTTCAACCGCAACAGAATAATCCGACAGCCAATAAAGTACATCATATATTATCATAGAAACATTTAATGATTTTTTTTTCTGAGGCCAGAAGGCTTACTCCAATCAAATGATGTTTAGTCAACTCATGAATATTCATAAACCGTTGGTTAATTCAAGAACTACTACCGTGACAAGACAATGGAGTGAGCGATGTTCGCACCCTGCTCAGTCACTTGGGTACTCATTGAACTGTCGTCTGCCCACTTCTTCAAGAACAGACAGATGATGCGGCAACTAAAACCCATTGGGAGACAAAAAGAATATCATCTGGTTCTTCCGTGTGCTATTTGTTACACTGTCTGTGAAATAAATGACGCCAGGAGACAGTTGTTTGGAAATTAAGATGACTAACCAGGGGACTGTAATGATGGGAGTATTATTGTCACTAACTGACGGTAAACTGAAATCGTATATCAAGTCCTGGAAATATCATGTCGGCAATGTAAGGGTACGTTTAGGCCTAACGAGCTGCATGTAATGTCAACAACGTTCCATATTGTCCATTTCGAGAAAGGACATTCATCAGAAGTAGTTAATTACAAAATGTGGCTGTATGTTGAGAGAGGGGTGTTGAGATGGCGACTCGTTGTTACTGAATATGGTCACTATCACCAGGGATAATCTACTGCACGTCTATAGTCTTACAGGCTATCACGCATTGGATCCGGACATATGGTTCCACAAAATGTGAAATCTGTAGGTGTAGATTCACGCAAATAGCCGCAAAGATCATGTCCAAGATATACATTTCAGCGTATGCGCGAGCATGGCATCTTTTTCCATATTCGGCTATGAAGTGGACGCCTGCCGTTTAAGGTCCCTTACTGTTTGCTTTGAACTGACGCATTTAAAGGCAGCTATGCATCGGATCATACATGGCTATGTCAAACCAATATGTAAAACAATATCATATCTGTATTCGAAGCAAATATATACGCAGTAGGAAGACGTTCCGGGGTAGGGAGACACCTGTTCAAGCAAGTCACCGGGATGGCAAAACAATTCATCTAGTCACCCTTTTGCAGTGTTGGTTGGGTAGTGATTACATGAACAACATTTAAGAAACTGAAGTATTGTTTTAAGTTATTATTCAAAGCCTCCGATAAGGAAAGCCAAAGAAACAACCTTCTGTCCAACAAATATCAGCTACATCCTGATGTTCTTCTGTTTAGAATATTTTATTTCCCTTCCGCCATGCTAAGCTAGCTCGCGCGCAATGAGTTGAAATCGCCGACAACCTAACAACCATCTGCTTTGTGACCATACCAGTGGATTGTCATGATTGTGTATTGTTACAGTAGCAATTTTCGAGGACGTTAAAACTATAAATGAAACAGTGATGGCTTTGCTGGGAATTTGCTATTTCTCAGGAAAATGACCGCAAGAAGTTGAAACTTAAGCGCATTTTTCGTATTGTGTTTCTTGTGTTGTACCATAAAATGCAAAGCAGACCCTGCGCCTTGCGGGTTCACGGTTCAATGCAAGGGAGGTAACTCATATCAAACTGACGAATATGGTACTTAACCCGTCACCTACGGAGTTTTCAGTTCGAAACCCCAAAGTGTAAATTTTGATGCCGGAATTAAAAACAATACAAAACATCCTTTATTTTTCAGCAATATAGAAATACTTTATTACTATTCAGGTAAAATAATCTCAAGCATTTAAACAGTTGTTAAGACAACACTGTTCCTTCAAACTAGATTGTGAAACGTTTAAACACTGATTGTCTTTTTTTATTTGATCCGCAATCAATAATTCAAATTTAAGGTTGCATTATACTGAGTTACATTTACCACACCCCTGTGAAAAAACAGTAGAACCATACACAAATGACATTCATCATAGCTTAGCTGCCTTATGAATGAAAACATTACTGTATTTATAACACCAATAATTATGTGAATAATTGCCATAAATACATTTCCTTAACATCAGATCATAATATATTTTCTGTTTCTGAAGGACAAGTACAACTAAAAGCGTTTTAAAAAGCACAAAAATCATTTTCCATAAGAACAAATAATTGTGAATGGATGGTTCATTGATCAAACAGAATTCGAAATGCATGTATAATGCATGCTCAAGTATATGAAGCATATGTATGTAAATACATGAATATTCAGATCAAACACTACTACAACCTCAATACCTTCTTTAATCTAGAATATGTGTCTTGTAACATGTTCACACCTCTATAAAGTAAAAACAAAAGATTGTGCGTGCAATGTGCATTCAAAACAACAACAAACATAACAATTCCTACCTACAACAAAGCACCAAAAGCCATAAATATTCACACACTGCTAAACTCCAGCCACCAAATCCATCCATCTCAAGCAGATTTATAATAATGAAATGTAGCCATTAAAACACTGTAAGATCCCATTTGAATTTGCTCCCCAAATCAGCATTCATGCAAGAATTTTAACAACTAATTATTTCTCAATCATTAAGAGTTACCCTTCAGAAAAATAACTGATCGGGACTCATTTTCTCCTAACTATTGATAATGCAACAACATATACCCAAAAGATACTGTATTTATCTTACCACCATATGTTAATGGGTTATTGTAAAGGAATAGATTAATAACTTGTGCTTATGACCTATGTCCAGCATTTTGCTCTGAAGTAGAGTGAGTGAGATGAGATTTAAGCTGCTTGTGGCAATACTCCAGAAACATCATGGGCAGAGGACACCAGAAATGGGCTTCACACACTGCATCCATGTCAGAAATCAAACCAGGGTCTTCTGCATGATGATCGAACACGTGAATCCGTTGGCTACTCCTCAACAGCTCTGTAGTAGTGTATCCATACTTATCCTCCCACACAGATCCTTACTCCCTTCCATGAACCAAACACATCTCCACATATGACATAAAGTGAGGGTGTCATTAACTCAAAACTGCTGTATTACACTGCTGAGCGTGGGAGTTAAATGGCAGCTCAAACTAGCTACACACTTTACATGGTGTGATAAATTCCCACACATGGCCGGACTGTAAGACAGACAAACCTTCCACACACCTAATGTCCTATGATATGTCGCAACTGCTACAACGTGGAACCTTAACTGAACACTGTATTTGTTTACAATATCATTCAGAATAATAGAACGTCGTTCAGCCAACTCGCACCAAATGGAATGGACGTTCTTTTTGAATTTATCTTCCTTCACTAATCCGCTAGGTCCATATATCTTTTCACTTTTACGATGATCTAGCAAGTGTTATGTCATGAAATATTTATTCCGATTTTCTATGTAACACCTGGGATAGTCATGACTGCTTATATTGCTAGAATGTATCGAGAAATTGCAGTTCGAAGCAAGACAGTGCAATCAGATGATCGTTATGCTTTGTTGGTTTGTCGACATTTTGCAGTCAGTAATTTAAGTTTGGCACTAGATGTCTCAATATCACAAATTTAAAACTACAGTGTATTTTCAATGTATATGTACTCAAATCACTTTAGTATTATGGTCAATGTGGCTGCATTCATGTAACTCACTGCTGCGAGGAGCTGATGGGGTGCGCGAAATGAGAATGACAGAAAGTCAGGTTACGTAAATTTCATCGGGTCATACAAGATGGGATTGAGATTTTTGACGACACAAATATTTAGCAGGTAGAGAGAGAAGTGAGAAACGGTCACATAATTGTAAGATAACAGTAACGGACGAATTATTTCAATCATCACCTACATGTAGCCATGCAATTTTAAAATATGATGTACATGGACATAACTAAAATCTACTTTTTTTATGTCTGTAAAGGTTTGTGATGCATGAAATATAAAATCACAGTATGGATAAATAATGCATAAAACACTGTAACTTTCTACTGCATTTTAATTATCCTGAATTTTGGGTATAAATTAAAATGTTTTGTTTTTTTCTTAATATTTAATAAAAGGGAATAATACTGAAATATTAATTTATTAAATATAATATTTCAGACACAGAAGAAGCAGTACTACTAGGATAAGAGCATATTCAAGGGCACTTTCCTTTTCTTTCATAGCATAACTAAAAAAATACATATATTCATACTGATTATAAATTTCAATCTTAAGTATAATAAATGGCACTGTTAAGTGTTGAAGCAACAAAGGTTTACATTTTACTGTTGTGTCTACATACGGCTTGCCTTCACAATTATCAGATTATTACAATAGTCGTGAAAAGCTGATATTGTATTTATTAGAGCTAGTTCTTCATGTTTTGTTAAAATAAATTGATTTTTCAAATTTCAACACAAATATGTAAAAAAAAGTCGGAATCTTTTGCCACTTTACATTGAAGCATTTTTTGTAATAAATGAATCAGTAAATTCACATATATAAAATGACTCACAACACTGACTGATGGACTTGTTTTACAAGGGGAAAATATTCTATTGCCAAATATAATGACTGTGTTTCTGATGCAACTGAGTAACTGCTTGGATAATAGGCCTATAGCACTTTCATAACTATACATAAAAATATACAGTAGTGTCAGAATTTAAAAACAAAATGGATTCAGATGAGTGAGGAACAGCTGCTCAAAATGTGATTAATATATTTCTAACTAACTGTTACATTCTATGAGGAATTTCTTCAATTGTCAGTAATGTAAATAATCACAAATTGGCGGGATAGTCGTTGGTTGGAGGTGTATCTCCGAGTATCTCCGATTGTTTACAATGAAATCGGGGGTAGTATGGGAACTGTTTGTAGAATTTTAATGATGAATTACCGATGGAAATAACATAGGAGTTGATAACATATAAAAAGAATTGTCATTGATGCTACGACACCCAAGACTTGCACTGCCTGATGTTCTGTCGTAGGAAATGCCTTGGCAACATACTGATGTTTCATTGCATTTTCCCTGTTTATCTATATCATGTCAGTTTGTACTGCATTTGGAAATTAAACAAATGATGCCTTTCTAAACTAAAAATCAAAGTGAAACGTGTCAGTTAATGGCTTTTCGTCGTAAGCGATCGTTTTTTCAATAAAGGTGACCACAGCAACGCGTTTGCTGGTTTCAGTCTTTACATGTAGCAAGTGCACTTTGAGTCCAGAACCAGATCGGAAGCGAGAAGTTGGACCGTCGCTTAGATCATTTCAAAAGGAGAGTTATCACCCCTCGCAACAAAAAGATAATACATGTTCTATGCAGCCTCAGCATTTAATATAAAATTGAAATGATTAAAGACACACTAAATCTTTCATATTCCTCACTGACACATTACTTTTCAGCTACATGCTGTTACTAATTGCACATTCAGACCAACTTTCCTGCATTGAAACCCTAGCACGGTATATATGAGTAGAAAGGCTCTTTGTTTACATCTGTTAGCATATGTTTTTCAAGACACCGATAAAAAATATGTGCCAAATACTATGATGATATACTGAGACAAAAACTGCAGGAATAAAAACATATTTGTTTTCTTGAATATAAGTCCAATGAAATATCCATGCAAAACATGCATGTATTTATTTCCTATGACATTTGCTTATGAAACATACATGCAATTTTTTTCAGACCCTCCGTACCTATCACTAGATATAGATATGCAAAATGGCTAATTAGAGTATAGGTCAAAGCCATAATTCTACAGAGCTCTTCCGCAGCTCAATCACTCCGCAGGAACATTCGGGTTTGCATATACCCTTAATACTTTATGCTGAATGATGTTCATAACTTATAACGGAGTTAACAGTTCACCTTCACCCTCCATACATCTGTATGTTAATACTGCAGTTTGGACTAAAACACAACAATTCCATCATAATGTTGTTGTTTTTCTGTTTGTAATAAGTACTAAACTGAGTGTGACGTATATCTACAGGTAACTTCAATATACACTGTAACATAACACCTCAATCATACTTACAGAATATGATATCTGTTAACTGGCAAACAAATATAACAGCTAATTTGTCTGGGAAGACATGACAATAAAACTGATATATTACCAGACTGAAATAACACTAATGGGGGCCTTGGATAGAAGACTAATAGTACAAAGAAAATACATTACATACTGTGGGATTATATGTTTTGGGGCATCATACATTTTCAAACAACAGTGTTTATGCATCCTACAACAAGGTTTGCTGCATTGTAAATACCCGTTTTTGAGATAGAGATGTCTTGTATTTTATACGTTACCAAGATACTTCATAGTTGTTCTTATGTGGCCACACCCACAACAGAAGAATATTTTACATTTATCATTTCTGGTGAGGTTGCATCCATGTACAGATGATGGACATGTTCAACAAACTAATCTCAGTGCTAAGTTGAAGATAATTACAATTCCAACACTGACATACAAAGTTGCATAGTTGTGCTAAGATGTTTAATTTGAACCTTGGTAACAATGAAAGCATCAAAATTAGCAGGTCACTCATTAACATAAACATGTTTTTTGAAAGTTTAACTAAGTTCTCTCCATATTCCTCTACCCTGGAATGTTCTGTTAGTCTACTGGTGTTGCTACATCATTAGCTTTAACAGATATACATATTCACATACAGTGTTTGTACATGCACAAATAATCCTGAGGGAAGCTTCATTCAGTAGTCAGATCATTGGATTAAGGCACTTATAACAATGGCAAACACAACCTGGGCCCACCTGCACAAAGTGATATTAGCACCAAGGTTACTGCCAATCTACAGTAATAGCTGGACATTAGTTTCAGCACTTTGACCTCTTTGTACGAGTTGGTCCTGCAGTTGTTGACATCTGCTTGATGACATGACATGGTCTAAAGTGGCAGAGCTGGTAAAACCTTTCCACTGCAGGTGCCAAACCCAACACGATAACCTTCACCTTCACAGTAACCTGGAAACAGTGAAAAGAATTGTTATGATTAGCCGTTGTCATCCATGCTACCTTAAAAAACAGGGAATAATTTTACAGGGGTTCTTAAAACTATTACAATATAAGAGATGCCTGAATTGATGCTTGTCATAGAAGTTTACCACTATTGGAAAATCACAAGTACAGGTACAGTGCTAATGACAGAGAGGAAACTACAAGCGCAGGTATGGTGCTAATGGTAGAAAGGAAATCACAAGCACAGGTACAGTGCTGACAGATGAAATTAAAAGTATGGGTACAGTGCTTACAACTGCCTTTTTCAACATTCTGTTGTATACACCATTTGAGACAGTTGAAGACATCTGGTGATCAACCAGACAATCCAGTGATCAACACTGTGAGCAATGAACTATGTCATCTGTGTCAGATGAACACTGAGTCTGAATACCCAATGCTTGTTCTCATTACCAGCCATATAGCTGGGGACCTATTCCAACCAGACACTGTGAAACAGACTCCACCTACCAGATCAGGCAGTAACATCTATCTTATTTAGATGACTCTTACAACCTACAGTGGGTACTTAGGCCCTAAGTCTATTCAGGGATGAAACCAAATAGCACTATAACTCATGTATATTCATGTACATATTATTTGTACATGTGTACAAAAATTGCTGACCCCCAGGACATTATGGACACTGTAGTGGTGACAAAACTTGGTAAAACAGATTAAAACCCAGGATGACCAGATCCTGGCATGGTTAGTAATTTGAGCCAGGCAGTGGTTTTTAGTACATACCTGTGAGAATAGCCTCATCTCCATCCTGTAAGAACTTGCGTGTTATTCCGTTGCCCAAATCCAGAGGCTTCGTCCCCTTCCAGCACAACTCTAGGAAACATCCATATGACTCTGGAGTCTGGAGGCAAACCAATGGGAGACTATCCATAATCATGACAAAAACCTACTTTGTTACAAAAATGGAAGGATAACACTTTCAAAACAAGAGTCGTCAGAAGATGACATATCCCACCCCCAGCCCCCACAAATTTGAAAGGACAAATTATCTGAAGGCTACTTGATATATTTTTAGACTAAGTTTAAATCGTTTCCATGGAAATCATGAAAAATATAAATGCCATATATCTGTAAACAGCAAAAGGCACCACTTCAAGATCTGTCTCATATATCTGCCAAGATCTGTTGAAAGATATCAAATGGTTTTTGAGTTGTGCCCCGGAAACGAAGCCAATCCCTCACTTTTGAGACTAAGTCCGAATTGTTTCCATGGAAACCAGGAAAAATAGAAATGCCAAAATATATTAAACAGCAAAAGGCACCACTTTGTGGTCTGCCTCACATATCTATCAAGTTTCACTGAGCGATATTAAGAAGTTTTTGAGTTCTGCTCCGTAAAAACGAAACACACCTCTCACTTTTGAGTATAAGTCAAAAACGTTTCCATGGAAACTGAGAAAATGATAAATCACAAAAACCTGTAAATAGCGAATGGTACCACTTTGGGTTCTGATTGAGATATCTACCAAGTTTTGCAGAAAAATATTGAACTTTTTTTCAGTTCTGCTCTGGAAACGAAGCCCACCCCACCATTAGACTAACACCAAAATGTTCTATGGAAAAAAAAAAAAGAAAAAAAAGTAATATTCTGAATAAAATTGATATTTTATACTTATCCTGACTCATGCTTAATTGCTCATCTCCTCTTCCTGGTGAAGGTAGTGGAACACCTGAAATCCCTTGAAGTGCCCTTCTAAAAGAAGCGGACGTAAAATTCACACTAACCCATGTATCACCTCCCTTGCCATGCACATGGTCAGCTGACCTCCATGACACTTCACTCTCTCCTATAATCGTCCGACATCAGAATACGAGAATTCAGCGTGGGGCAGTTGGGAGGGCTTTCACCATGAGTCAGAATAAGTATAAAATATCAATTTTATTCAGAAAATTACATATTTTTCCTTATCCTGAGTCATGCTTAATTGCTTACAGAATCCGACAGAAATGATGGAGGGTCAGACCACGCTGGATTCTGCTGGCTGTTCAAAATTACACCCAATAATTTCCCCCCTGATGGGAACTTGTAATGGCGATAAGTCAGTCCTATTCTTCTCATATTCACTGTAGATTTGGGGGGAAATCACATCCAGTAGAACTTGTCTTCCGAAGATGACTTCGTTTACAGGTACGTGATGACACTAATTATAGTTAGCGTCCTGTTAGTTTCTGATGCAACTAAATGTCAAGATATAAGAATCGAAACCTTCATGTTCATGTTCAAATATCTTCATTTTGAATACACGGCCCTAATCACTAATGCTAGTCTGTTCAAGACGTGTGCATAGTCTTTCCATCATAATACTCCGCAGAGCGTCTGGCTTCCACAAGTCACATGATAAATCGGGTGAGTTAAGTCAGCGTCATCAGGGAACTGTTAGTTGCTGAGCAAGGACAAGTGGCCCAAACCGACAAATACTACGTATGTCCTCTGTGGCTATGCCTCGTAGATAATGGTTGGTAAACACTGTGTTTGACTTCTAAAAGCAGCCCTCCATTATAGTTGATAACAAGCAATTCCCATGTAGCGCTAGTGTAGAGGCCAAGTCTCTAACTTTGTGTGGGTTCAAAGCTCATGGAGGATCTAATCCTGCTGCTTTATAGGCTCTCAATGTAACAGCTCTGATCTACACTGAGATAGTGTTGCGGGATACTTCCGTGGGTGTCTCAGATATAGATATAGGGATAAATAGGTGCTTGAACCGTTGTCTTCTAGACTTGGTACGAGCAATGTATATTTTCAATGCTCTGACTGTACATAATGATAAATCTTGTGTATCGTGAGGTCCTAAGATTGAAGACAAAAGCTGGTATACGGAACTGTCAATTCGGTTGACCTAGTAGTTGATTCTTTGCCATGAAATCCCATCTTAGACCGTAATGAGCTGTTTCTTGGTGACTTGAATCAAACTTTGTTCAATTAAAGTCTAGACCATGAATTTCTGATATTCATGCAGCTGTAGCCAGGGCAAGTAAAAAAATAGCGTCTTTTGAGACAACATTTCAGTTGAAGTCCGATCAAGTGGTTCATACACATCACTTGTAAGATGTTGGAGTACAATATTTAGGTCCTTCGCTGGAGCTCTAAATCTGTGTTGCTGATCTTCCAACTTGAATGAACGTAGTAAGGCAAGAAGCTCTGGTACTTCAGTCAGCTTGGTCCTGTTCCCATGGTGACGACTGAACTGAGAGCTACTAAGTATGTAGACAATGTAGAACCTTTCAGACCCTTAGAATGACTTAAATAGCATAAATAATCTGCCATTTCAGGATGAGTCGCCTTGTTTGCCAAAAATCCCTTTTTCCTGGTATATGTCTCAAAACGTTTCCACTTGTCATGTGCGAGTAGATCTGCTTTCGCTGCTCTTGCCGAATATCCTCTTCGTTTCAACAAGTCTTAATACAGTCCATACGTGAAGACGAAATACCGATGGTTGGCCGTGCATTTGCTTTGTGTGGGGATGGATGAGAAAATTCTTCCACTGGCGACACAAAAGTTGTTGTCTGTTGAATCTTGTTGCAAATAGGTCTATTTACGGTGATCCGAAAGCTTGACTGATTAGTTGGAATGCTTCCCGATGCAGCATCCATTCTGTTGGAGATGGACGAAGAGGACAAGATTGAAGATTCAGATTGTCGACTACGTTGAACAGTTGAAACGTTAGGTGTAGTAGAGATAGTGATCTCACTGACATTTGTTTGTTTATGTAAAAAAGTACCGTTGAGTTGTCTGTGTGGATCATTAATAACTTGTCTCTCAATGCTGTCGACCAGTGGTGGATGGCATGAATGACCGTTTTCATTTCCAGCTGGTTGATGTGACGAGCCTGTTCCTCTACGTTCCAGATTCCTGCTGCTGACCTCCTTTCCCAGATAAGCTCCCCATCCTTGTAGAGATGCATCTACATAGAGGTGGTTGTTGAATACCGGTTCTAACATGTAGGTTCCTGACATTCGATTGGCGAGCCCACCACATCAGAAAAGGCTTCAGGCTGTCTGGGAGATGAAGATTCAAGAATCGTTGTAAGGGACGCAACTGCATTCTTCCTCTTCTGGTCATATCTTGTGCTGACGTGAAGAGGCCTGGTAGACACTGCCATTGTCGAAGTGTTAACGGAGATAGTAGAGCTTGCATTATCATATCTTGAATCCTGACCCTCCGGAACTACAATCTGATTCAACGTAGTGATAAAATGAATCCCGAGGAATTTGATATCTTGTTAAGGTTCCAGTTCCGACTTAATGTCATTTACTAACCAACCAAGTTGTGTTAGTAGCCTGATTGTGAAGTCTAATTGTAGTCTGAGTTGACTTTTCCGTTGATGCGCTTGTATGCCGTCATCCAGATAAAAGGCACTACGTAGCGCCTTAAGGTGTAGATAATTGACAATGGGTTTGGTTATCCGTGTAAATAGCCATTGGGCTGAAGATATTCCAAATGGTAGGACTGTCCATTGGTAATGCTGGCTGTTGAAAAGGATTAGATTCTCAAGTCATTCGAGCCGAGTTAGTAGCCTGATAGTTAAGTCCAAGCGCACACTGGGTTGACTTCTCCCATGATGAGTTTGTATGCCGTGAAGATGTGTCATTCTTTGTCTTCAGATAATCAAAGCTGAATGCGTTGACATTCCAAGAAAGTCTATTTATAGCTGGCTGGCTGTCTGATCAGAAACGGCCATTCATTGCTGCAAGCCTCCTGATAGGCAACGTTGAGTCTGCTGTAGAAGATCTCTATGCCGTCTGAACAATCAAATAATGTCGTAGACTGCTAAACTAGCGTGTAAACGACATCTTTCCATCGTTGAATGACTGTAGGTCAAATGTAGACGACTTCCTAACACTGGACTTCCAAACATCACATTCTGCGCAGGGCCTTGTCTCTCGAGGACCAATCAGATTGTAGATGTAATGTCACTGGCTTTCTTTACAGGGCATTGTCTCGCAGGGACCAATCAGATTGTAGACATGGCGTCACCGGTGTAGCACATAACTGATCATCATGAAATCTTGTTCAAACGGTGATATCCTTGCTTGCATTTAGGCTTGTCCGTAACCATGCTGTTTGGCGAACACATGTCTAGATGAGTAAAGCGTGCTAAAAAATCCTTCCGCCTCTTGAAGCTGATGTAGACAAATGGTCTTTCAGGTAGACATGTCGGAATTTTTCCACAGAAGATAATACCGTCATCTCTTGTAATTGGAGGTGTAGTTTGCATTGGTATGTTGCAGTCATCTTGAAGAATCTTCGTGACCTATTCATCGTTGAGAATATCCCGCTTCTTCCTGTCAAATTTCAATGTTTACCTCCTGAACGCTCCGGTATTCCTCTTCAATCTTGGCAAGGGAGTAGATTCAGTCCTGCAGTAGTTGAGACGAGGTGTTCGGATGTAAACTGCTGATCCTTCTTCTGAGTGATGAAAATTGACAGGAACATTCATTCTTCCTCATTCACAGGATTGCTGAATTTGAGATGAGTGTCTAAATCGAACCAGTCCGATGGTCCTCTATCTTGTAAGATTGCCGCGGGGACTACTGATAATCTTGTATGCCTCATCCACATATGGTGCTCTGATGGAGGGCTCAACATGGTGAAAGGTGGCATATATTGTGAAACTTGGCGGCTGACTTGAATGACATAGATAACTTTCTCAGAAATCATAGATGCTGGATACGTTGACACGTCTTCCTTCTGCATCCTATAAGTGTTGGGTTAGTTGGAATCCATGGATGGTGAGACCATTCATGATCCACGATGTGACTTTTGAGTCCGAAAATAGGGCTTCCTCTGTGGCAAATCACGATGATAACTTCATTCTTCTTAGTATAAGATGAATTCATAGATCGCCGAAGATCTGTGTACGTCCAAGTCCAAAGGGGAGGATGACTGCATACGGTGTCTTCTATGAATAGGGGAGACTGAAGGAGACCTTCTCCGTTGATGAGACAATCCACAAGTGCACTCATGCGAACACATGACGTCACTCCCCTGAGTATAACTACTTGTGCAAGTGCACTCACTTCGCGTGGGTATATCCTTCTCTGTGCTGCAACCTGATGATCGGGGTCTGGATCTTCTGGAGTGCGTGTGTGCAAGCACCTTCTCTTCATCCTCAGACGTGAGTGCAGGTCTAGATGAATGCTCTCGCTGATTGGCAGTCAACATTGTTGACGAGTGCAGTCTTTCCTCTTCCAACCATTGCTCCAGATTCATCATCTGCATTGTGAATTGTTGCATGAAGACATCTGCATCAAATGCATGTGGTGCGTGCATTGACGACTGTGTTGAAGAGTTGTCTACGATGCCCGAGGTTGCAGTCGACATCTGCGATGTCTGTTGTTCTGTTGATCTAGTTGCCGATGTCCATTGGCTGATGTCTTCACTCCGTATCATTAGACTAAGTCTCAGTTGATGAAATATGTGTTAGAAAAGGCACAATAATCACAAATTTGTATAATAATAATAAAATATATACAAGCCCAAACCCCCATACAACACAAATTTAGTTAGAAAAACCAAAAGAATGAAAGACTTATCGCTGTATATGGGACCCCAGGTGCCTCCAGCCGCCCTCGTCAGGCGATAGGGAGAGAGTGAAGTATCATGTGCACGGCAAGGGAGGTAATACATGGGTGAGTATGAATTTTACATCCGCTTCTTCTAGAAGGGAACTTCAAGGGATTTCAGGTGTTCCACTACCCAGGAAGAGGAGATAAGCAATTAAGCATGAGTCAGGATAAGGAAAAATTGCCAAAAATCTGTAACTAGCAAAAGGCACAAGCATAGGTTCAGATTATTATATCTATCAATTTTGGTCTAAAAATATTGAACGGTTTTTGAGTTATGCTCGGGAAACAAAATGATTAAGGATGGTTGAGGCGTCAACTATATCCCCCAGCATGTAACCGTGACAATGAATCGATTTTAAGAAAATTCTGTTATCAAGAACATCCAACTGATGTCAAAATAGCTTGCTTCATGTTCTATTAAACTACATCATTGTAGCTGAACATTAATCATAACCATCAAATTCAACCAGAAGCCTCCCAGTTCAAATCTTTAGGCGAACACTTTTAGAAACAGTAAGGTGCCACTGACACACTAAATACACAGCTCCGGAGCATTTCTGTAAAGTAAGTTGGCCTGGTATCATCCCATGGGTAGATACCAGATAAGGAACTAGTAAACAAACCTCGCCACTGATGGTCCCTGAAGCCATGAGGTCACCTGCGTTAACGTTGCAGCCAGTGATGGTGTGGTGAGCAAGCTGCTGCTTCATTGACCAGTACACATTCTGAAACGTACCATTCGAAAAAAGTATCGAAAATAGTGTCAGTGTTGTCAGATCTAGATATATCAATGTAATCTGTTCTGACAGTCAAATCTGAGACAAGCACATACTAGTATTGCTTGAAAGAAAGTGCAATCCATGCAGTGGATGGGGACATAATTTGTCCATGAGTTGGGTACATTCCTGTACGGAAACTAGCATGACAAGAGGGGTACTAACCATTACTTTTTAAGGTATGTGCACATAGGCAATTTTTGAATGTGCCAGTTGTTATCACTATCAAGTCTTTGTCTTCATTGTGGTGTCTAATAAGAGAAACAGCAAATTCCTATTTGGCATTCTACTGACTTCAATAACATTATGTAATGGATATGCTTAACCTTCGTACCTTGACCTTGAATCACCTCAAGGACACTAGCATGGAGAGATGGGGACCTCACCACTATCTTTTTGGCAATGTGCAATTTTGGAATGTACCAATTCTTATTAGTACAGTCTGTGGTACTAGAAGTGGTGTCCAAGCAATGTAACAGCAAACTCCTAATTGGCACATTATTGATTACAATAACATTATACAATGTACATGATAAACCTTCTCACCTTGAAGTTACTGCGAGCCACAGTTGCAGGCTTGGGTAGACCTTCACCTGGAAACAAGATTCTACAACTTTATCATTTCATTTGCAGTACATGCATACATTGTCACAAGTGAGTAAAGCAGAAGAGAGTCTGGTAGCTTTGAAACCATGTGGTACCTAGAAAGGTTCAAGTTTTCATATATGTAAACACACTTGTACATATGCACCATTTTCTCGATGGTAGAGAATAAAGAAATATAACCCAACATATTTGTGTTATCTTGAATAGTTCCTTATGTGTAAGAAGAATAATGAATGCATTTCACAGAAGGGCAATTGTTCATTGACTAAAACGAGATAACACCATTTCATTCAGATAACTGTAACTACTCATCAAGAGAGTAAGAGGTGATCAAGCATTCTTTAACTTCAGAAGAGTAGTATTCAACCTAGCAGTGGAATCAATTATCTCACAATTCAGCATGACTTCCAGGTTGATGTTGAAGGAGTAGGGATCCTCGTGTTGAAGATATGGCAGGGGAGTTGGATCCTGAAAGACCATTATGCAGACACCATAAAATGAGAAGCTACAAATTTAAAGTCAAATAATTGCAACCCCTATTTGGCCTGCTTGTTCAAAAACCAGAATTCCATATTGCCTACAACTTTGGAGAAACACTTCTTGCAACTTTCTGAACATGTGAAATGCTCCAGACACAAACTGAAACACAACTCAGTCTTTGTCCACTATTTTTGTATCAAATGCCCACAATGTACATCAATACTACAAAATATACAAGTCACAGACACCATTTCTCTACCTGATAGATATGTGTTACATTTTATGAAGAATTAGTTCTGGGATTTTCTGCTCCACAACCACATCCCAAATTCACTTTGAGATTCTGATGCCCCACATCCTCCATCTTGATATGGAAAAGATTAAACAAAAAGAAAGAATAAAAGTAACAAGAGTTTGGTTTTATGATGCTTTTAGCAATATTTCAGCAATATCATGACAGGTGACACTAGAAATGGGCTTCGCACATTGTACACTTGTGGGGAATCGAACCTGCGTCTTCGGTGTGAAAAGCTTAAGCTATAGCACTAGGCTACCCCTGCTGCCCCGTCAACAGCTGGATTTGACACAGAAATGGTGACATAGAAACAAAGCAAGCAGAATCTAAAGAGTTTAATTTATGCAGATTGTTTTTATTATGTCAAAATAATCTAAATTGATTAAATATTGATGACTTGCTCAAATATTGAAAACTACAAAGTCTATGATGTATGAAAATGATGTTTAATGTTTGTGTACCTGTGTCTGATTGGGCACCTTGAACGGTGCCAGGGCATCCATGGTGACGACCCACGGGGAGATGCTGGTGCCATGGTTCTTCCCAAGGAATGGCCCAAGGGGCACATACTCCCACCTCTGTATATCTCGAGCTGCAGACAGGAAAACATCATCAAATATTTCTTAGTTCCTAATAAAAAGTGTCCGTACGCGTCCTTCCTCCATGAGACTGACATGACTCCACTCTGGGTTGGTTTTAAGCCAAGATACAAGCGATGATGCAATAGCTTCCTATGACCACTAAACCTAGCTGGAAAACGAAGTAGAAACAAAGAAATATACTCTTCAAAAAAAAGTAGGGGAACCTGAACTTTCAATTTGGATAGCAAGTGTAAACGTTCACAAACATTTCAAGGACAGACATCTTATGAACGCACCACCATTTCCCTCTACTACCACCCCTAAACACAATGCCTGTACAACGCAGTAGCCCCATACACGTGCATGGGGTCCCATTCTTGATTTTGACATGTTTTAAAAAAGGTTGAGATATCACTTAGAACATTAATTTTGACACACATCTTGCATCACACATTTGTTTCTAGTTGTTTGTTTTAAAATGAAAATCGTATACATGCAAATTACAAGCCATACACCTATCATCTTTCAAAAGTGACTACATTCCAAATAACTATAGTTCAATTTGGTTGTAAGGGAGTGCAAATGGTGATGCACTCTCAAAACATTCAATAATATCATATCAACATTGATTGACTCTCATAAATCTTCTAAATATTTTCAAGCATAAATGAAAAAAAATGAAGTTCCCCTACTGTTTTTAAAGAGTATAGATCAAAGTTGTTCAGCTAAAATCTTATAAGACTTGTATTCATTATGACTGCTGAATGTCTTGTCTTTCAAGATGGCACTAAAAAGCATCCTGCTAAGGTGTCCACATGTTATCTCACCACTCCAGTCATTCATGATCACCATCCCAAAGATGTGATCCTCTGTCTTGCTGATTGGGATTGGTTCTCCGAGCTTGTTGGATGGACCACCTACAAAGAAGGCCATCTCCAGCTCAATGTCCATCAGCTTACATGGGCCAAATACTGGTGGTTTAGCTGCAAACACAAACAGTAGCTTGTTAAATATCAGTTAGGCTCATTTGTTGTTTCTCAAAATTCTTCTCTACTCCTGTAGATGACACAAAAAATGGGCTCTTATGTTCAGACATGTGACAATGTTGAGAATCAAACCCAGGTATTAGTTATGACCATCCAACACTTCAATCATCAGGCCATCCAGCCACCCAGTAGAATTGTGAATGGATTATTCTTTGCCAAGAACAAGTTCCTCATGTTCAAACCCCCTAATGTAAATGCAATTTAAGCGATCTTCCGGTGATGAAAACATTCTAAAACCAGTGAAATACTGAGCAAAGGTGAGTAAATTGTAGATATAGTATTTGCCTACTCACTATCATCAGGTCTGGTTTGACCATTAGGTCGTCTGATGGGAGTTCCTGACACAACCACAGAAGAGGCTCGGCCATGATAACCAACTGGAAGGTGTGTCCTGTAACCAATGGCAACATGATGAGGCTATAAGTGTTAGAAAGATCAACACCATGTAAAATGACAAGTATAACACACAGCTTATATCTTTACCACAAGTGTTTGCTACTAATGTCGCAATGATCACTGCCGCTAAAGAGGAATGAAATATTTATAACATATTCATCACTTTCTACTTTTTGGTCAGATGCAAGATGCATGAAATGACTAGTATCCGCATAATCACCCAATGTAGACTGTTGACAAAACTGAAGACACTGGTTGCAATGTTTCATGAAATATCGTGTTAACGTAAGTTTGAAAAGTGAACAAAGTGTCATTGTCACATTGAAACTCACTGAAATCTACTGATGTCTGCGCAATCTCCCAAAGTTGGCTTTCACCAAATTTGAAGACATTGGGTAAAACAGTTTATGAGATATTGCGTTAACAAGAGTTTGAACAGTGGTCAAAGAGTCGTGGTGATCTTGAAAATAAGATCAAGGTCGACTGGAGTCTACGTAACAACCCAATGTAGGCTGTCATCAAATTTTAAGACATTGGGTACAACAGTTCATGAGATATTGTGGTTACCAGTCTTAAAAGTGGTCAAAGAGTCGAGGGGACCTTGAAAATATGGTTAAGATCAACCAAACTGACTGGTGGCTGTGTAATCTCCCAAAGTAGGTTGTCACCAGATTTGAAGACACTGGGTACAACAGTTCATGAGATAACGTGTTAACAAGAATCAGGACAAACAAATGGTTATACAGATGCTGCTGAACACTTAGATCACATTCCGCATTGAAGCAGAAACGGAGGAAAATGAAATACATTATTGAAAAACATGTCAGTGTTTACAAAATCTCACCAGTTAGGCATGAGAGCATTTTCTGGTCCTCGGAACATAACACCAACATTGTATGCATGGTACTTTGAAGAGTAGAAGTCTGTGTAATCCCCTGATGAATAGACACACAAAGAAGTGACATCATCTGTACATAATTGAGCCTGGACAAGACAATCTAGTAATTGACATGAACAACCACCCATGCCTTCAGGGTATTTTGACAGGCTATCATAGAAGTCACAGAATATGACTACTTGATCAGGTAAGTTGCCTTATACAATGTACAACAGAAACAATTTTAACCAAATGTTCCCATGCAGGCTGTGCAGCTGTATCTCGTAACTTCATGTATAATGTCTCTCAGAACAGTATATAAAAAAAGATTTCAATGAGACTGATAAAGGTGCAATGATTCGGTTCGATTCATGAAAAATCGAATCTAATACCTTAGTTTCAATTATCAATAACCATTATCACTATTTCAATTAGATATTTTAATACCTATTTTAATTTATTTCCACATTGCCAGAATGCAATTCTGACTCAATTCTGAATGGTGAAATAAGGCGAAACATGATTGAGACGAGGCTCATTATCCAACGAGAACTGCTTTTGGCGGACATCCCAATTTGACGGCTTTCATGCTAAAAAGATGACAATGAGTTAAATGAAATCTGATGTTTTTACTTGTCTGATGAGTGAGTGAGTATGGTTTTACGTCACTTTTAGCAATATTCCAGCAATATCACTGCAGAGCACATGAGAAACACGCTTCACACATTATACCTATGTGGGGAATTAAACCAGGATTGTCAGCCTGATGAGTGAACGCTCTAACAGAGACTGAGGGAGGGAACAGTCAAGGAGAAATAAGCTAACCTGTGTTATCTGGAGTGCACCACTGACACTATTATTGAAAAAGATTGGACAAAGTGTCCAATGTAAAAAATCGAAATGAATCAAGGTTTGGGTGAATCATTGCAGACTTAAGATCGAGTGGTCTGTACTTTCACCAAGATTGTGACAACAGTCCATGTCCAGCGTAATGCCCAAAATCTGCAAATAGCAAAAGCAAGCACTATAGGTTCTGTTTGGTATAACTACCAATTCTTGCTGAAAATAACTGACTGGCTTTCAATATGTGCTCCGGAAACAAATGCCATCCCTCCCTCTTGAGACTAAGTCTGAATTGCTTTCATGGAAACCGTGAAATATAATTATTACAAAAATCTGCAAAAAAAACCCAAAGGCACCATTTCGAGTTCTGCCTCATATGTTTGCTGAAAGTTATTTAGAAGTTTTCAAGTTGTGCTCCAGATATGAAATCCAGTCCTCCCTTTTGAGACTAAGTCTGAATCGTTTCCATGGAAAATGAGAAAATAATAACTCACAAAATAGCAAAAGACACCACTTTAGGTTCTGTTTGACATATCTGCTAAGTTTTGCAGAAAAGTATTGAACAGCTTATGAGTTATGCCCCTGAAACAAAATTATTACAGACGGCTGGACAGATGGACCAGGTGTCAACTATATCCCTTCACATTACATACTAGGGGGATGAAAAGTCATGAAAATTTGAATGAGTTACCGATCTTGGCTGGTAGATGCATTGTAGCTTGACTTTGGGGTACAAATGCTCTGAAAAACCAATGTCATCATGTCTTGTAACAGTTTTATTTAGAACAACCAGAATTAATAACTAATGCTAAAATAAAACTAGGCAGCTGGTTATATATTAAACAGCTACATTTGATAAGACTGTCAAATGTATTATGGTTATATTATGTTGATCTACATAACAGCATCAACAATGTATTCTAAAATTGTAGTCACTTCTAAAGTGACATGTCAAACAATGCTTCAAAGAATTTCACTAGATAGATTCTGTAATGACTTTGAAAACTGAAAGTTAAGGACTATCCCCTACTTGGCCCTGAGCTCAGCATCATCACGTAGCACGCCTTCAGATACGGAGAGAATCTTCTGTAGGACCCCTCTTGCTTCGTGCCATGCTGCTCGACCCAAGGCCATAAAACTGTTCAGAGTCGGCTGTCAATAATAAAATACTTTAAATCAAAGGTCTTGGTAAACCCTGGAAAAACATTGTCACGTTTCTCTTAATGCCTTAAAACCATCAATTAGTATAAACCTACTGATGAACCAGTCTTAGATGAGCCACAGCTTGGCAACTGACCCCTTTTTGCATATATGGGAAAGCCCTCCAGAACATTCCAATTGAAAAATGAGTGAAACAGGTTGTCACCTACAACTTGAAAAATTCACCTTCCTCGTACGAATTGTGTCTGTGGAACACATGTTAAAAGGAAGCGGCATTGAGTTCACGTCATGGTCCAGTGTGTACTGCATGTGCTTAATCCCCAATCTACCTCATGTACCTGTAGCACAAAGGTGTTCACTGTGCAGGCTCATCTAATACTTGTCAAGCAGCAGACACAAATCATCACATCACTGTAAAACTAAAACAACCAAATTTGGGCCAGAAGGGAATTATGCTAACTTTTCTCATGATCAAGGGACTGTGCCTAACCATAAAACAGATCTGGTGAAATGCTCACTGTTAACCCAACACTGTATGATTCATACTTAGCAATCAATCAATATTAATCTTACCTCATCAAACACAGCCTGATTAGACTTCAGTTCTGCTCCATCAAAGAAATGTTTCACGCGACTCAGGTCTAATATCTGATCACCTATGGCAACACCTATTCTGTTGCGTGGCTGGAACACATCCAAAATACAAAATGTAACAGGTTTTGTTCACCATACAAGGATAAAAGGTGACTATGCTTGTCATAAGAGGTGACTAACAGGATCGGGTGGCCAGACTCACTGACTTGGCTGGGACATGTCATCGGTTCCCAATTGCACAGATCGATGCTCATGTTGTTGATCACTGGATTGTCTGGACCAGAATCGATTATTTACAGACCGCCGCCACATAGTTGCAATATTGCTGAGAGCGGCACAAAACTCAAGTCACTCACTCACCATACACTGTCACAGCTAATATAGTGAACAGCAACAACAAAGAAAAACAGTAAAGGTAAGGAAATTTATGGATGATAATTTACGTGGCATACTTCCTTTTTGCATAACAGTAGTATGAGGACGAAGATCTTTACAGAGACACTGCATCCTTGCAGAATAAAGAAGTTGTGATCCAAGTATCTTGCTTATATTGTTACTTGTCCAATTTCTTGATTGACATTCTGGAGTGACTTTTTGTGATACTTGATTCTGATTGGTTGATCAGACCAACTAGGACTAACCTTTTAAGGGCTGCACAAATGTGTGGCAGAGGGTGAATGCTCTAGGGGATGAAAAACAGACTAACACAGAACTCACTGACCCTACTGTTTGTGAAAAAACATATCAGAATCAGATATCTCTGACATCTTTGTAACCTCTTGAGGTGTTTGGAAACAAATCTGATCTAAAACTGGCATGCCTGGTCCATTCTAAATTGGAAATAGTGGGTGGGCGTAGTTTTACGCAGCACAGTAATGGAGGTGGCCTGCAAATAATCGGGTCTGAATCAGACAATCAAGTGATCAACAACATGAACATCAGTGTATGTAATTGGGATATGATTACATGTTTTAACCATGTCAGCAAGTCTTACTACCTGATCCTGCCTCTTATGATAAGAATTGGATACTGAAGATAAATTCTAACCAGAATCTTCATGGGTCCGACATTGGAAATAACTGTGCAGTGATGAATTATTACATCTGAATAGAAGATAGTTCAATGAAGCGGGTTGACAATTGCCTGATGTCACAGGCAGGTCATAGGGATGGAAATGATTTTTTCAATTTCATTTAATAGGACAAATGGTTTAGCTATTGCAAACTATGGAACTAACATAAGTAACTAACATATGTATATAACGTATGTTATATCTGGGTTTGAACTGTCTTGGTAAAGTACAAATTCTAGTACTGTTTTTTCAGTTGAGTTCCATCTGGAACTTGAAATTACACCCTCAGAGTCAGGCACCTAATCACCAGCACACAGTCAGCCGCCTAACCCACTCAGCTACTGTGACTCCCACAAAGATGAAAGTAGGATAACTGGTAGTCTAGACTGCAGTAAGGATATCCATATATTAGAAACGAAAAAGTTGCTTCGGTATTTTGAATAAAATTGAAGTAATGAAAACTACTTCACAATGTGGTTTTTAAACCATAAATATTGCAATATATTTTTCTCAGAGACAGTATATTGGGTAAAGAACATCCATGATTTTTGTGATAATCTTTATGGTTTCAATATAAATATACACATATTATTTTCAAAACAGATTTTTCCTTCGTTATTCAATAACAAAACCACATACTGTAATACAATAAATAAAATAGCATCCATGACTATGCAACCAAATTTTGAGACTACTGTTATCAGAACCATAACATATATGTTTAAGGACAGAAAATAGGATTGACATGCACAATTAGTGCCACTCACTGTCGAACACTTAAGGTCCCAATACATTGCAATACAGGTACCAATATTGCAACACACTGCAATACAATTTTTATGCTAATACACAGCCTTATTGAAAACATTTGGTTTATTTGTTGCACAACCTGTTTTCAAGTTAGACAATTCCACACCGATTCCTGGAAAAGGAACCAAGGCAACCACTGTACATGCTCTTGCAGATCCAAGTGTCCTGATAGTGATGGGTGCATACTTGTTTTGCAGATGGTATGAAGTCTTTTCTGTGCTCAATCCAATTTGATTTGGAACACATCGGAAAGAGCTCTTCCCATACACCCCTCTTTTTCACATAGAATATTTCCATCTACCCCGGTGTAACATTCCAACACTGAAACAAGTTCATTAATTGTTTTTCCATACCTGTTCTATTTCACTGAAAGTATATTTATGGTGACATATGCATGTTAGTTTCTAATTTTGGCTCTTGATTGCGGTGGCCGGGTACCGGCAGAACTCTTACCAACACATCACTTGAGATGCCAACCCAAACTACACTAAATAAATTTATTTGTTTAATGAGATCAAACTGCCATATTTAACAAACATCTGATGATTATGCAGGTCTTTAAGTCTGTAAGCATATATTACAGGCAACATGTAGCTCAATTGTTAAATGTCAACCTGATTTGTCACCCTAAACTGAATATAAGGGGCCCCTCGTACATCTGGAATGCATTTCAAATCTATAATTCAACAGGCATGACTTTGAGGTCTTTTATTTATTTGCTATTTTAGCACAAAATTGAATTCAGGCACAGATGTTTGAAATAGCCACGTGACATAAAACAATGAGGACACATGTTGCAGATGTGTTTACGATGACTGAAGGCGTGTACATAATGGCGAAGTTTGATTGGTTAAAAAGACTATCGCCGCAGCGAGTTCAAGGTCATATTATTGCCGATCTGTTTCTTGTTTCAAATTCGATACTTACGTTATCAGCGGTAGAAAATACACCATAAGGTAGATTTTGAATTGGAAAGTGGCTGTCTGGACTAACGGAGACGAATGACATCGTGAAAGGTGGATGTTTCAATGAAAACTAAGCACGCTCTCCACAAGTTCGGAGCCTGTTCGGGATTTTGACCAAGTGAAGCTGATTGTATTAGTTTCGAATGATATACTACATATTCACATTTGGATAAAACAGTATATAAACACGCACCGACACTAATAATATTCGTTATAAAAAATATTTATACAAACGTATGTGATGCAAAATCATTTATTATCACAAATAAACCAAATATGTATATACTTTCGTAGAAAATAATAGGATGAAAGGGGAGTAACTCTAGTTAATTTCCCTCAAAGAGCAAAGGCCGGATTCAATCTGCAAGAATGTTTAGAAAGTCCTTAAACTCTTTAGCACCTTTCTTTCGCACCCGCTGTTGGCATGTCATGCGACGAAAATACCATGTGGATGAAGTTGCCCCGATAGGCTCTCAGCCGGACATAAGTTCACTAGAATATCAGGTGTTATTTTAAAGACGTTATTGTTGATACTCATTCTAATTAGTCACCCTGTTCAATATTTTCTACACATGGCAGTAAAGACTGTAGATTAAATAATGTCAGATGATGTTTGAAGTTTGACTAGAATTCATAAGCTGATTATTAGAATTTTCTATATATGATATAAGACGTCAATAGCTGAGTACGTCCAGACTTTTTTCACCATCCAAAGGTTTTGCATTTAGCGTGAAAAGGTAAAATATCACCAAAAAGCATCTATGTTGTACATGTGGCCACTGATAAATTGTGTCAGGAACAAGCAGAAATTGGTTTGTTCTAGCAAATGCTAAATATGATACAAATAGCACCAGATACTAAGTAGTATCTGAATATCAGTTGTGAAAGAGATTCCAGTGAGCATGAAAGGCAAACTAGCAGCACAAATGCTTGTATGAATCACTGGATATCAATGATGACACCAGAGGTATTTACATGACAAAAAGTGTAACTATGTCCTGCCACACTGACCAATCACATGCTTGTCATAAAGACTTTTAGTGTTTGTAATAAGGAAAATAGAACATTTAGTCTGTAATTCCATATATGAATGTATGATATATATAAATATATAATTTTGTCTTAATTGTGAATTTTCTTTCAGGATAATTATGTTCGCATGAAAGCACTTGTGGAGGAATTAAAACAGAATGTTGGAAGGATTTGTGAAGGTATGTTCAGGTTATTTCAATTCAGTTACGTGATTGAACTGATGTGTCATTTCTTAGCTTGATCAGGTGAAATGAGCACGAGTAGCTCTGAAATGTCTTGACAGACAATAAAATAAGTTGTTTTCCATATTCATGTCATTTCACTTTCAGTGAATTGATTAATGCAGAGCTTTGATAGTGACTGGTAGTTTTAGCATGTTCACAAAGGTTCATGGTGAGTATGTTGGGAGCAGTAGGGTAGCTTAGCGGTTAAAATGTTTAAAACGCCAAAGGCAGGGTTTCATTTCCCCACATGGGTATAATGCGTGAAGCCCTTATCTGGTGTCCCCCACCATGATTTTGCTTGAATATTGCTAAAAGCAGTGTAAAACCATAATCATTCACTCACTCATGATAAGTGTCATTATCTACGCATATCTTGTATAACAGAGTTCAATACGCTCTTTACACAGGGATCCTGCAAAGGCAAATGACAAGAACCTTTGTGATAAATACCTGCTGGAACTGCTTGTGTGAATTCTATGTGGTATCAGGAAAATACACCTGACTCTAGCTTATGTGAAGCTATTGTCAAGTTTATATTAGTACTGATGGAATACAGCTCACTCTTGCTAGCATATGATGTATACATATGTTCTGTGGGAATACAGTTGACTCTAGCGTGTGTAAAGTGTATTTGTGTTCTCATAAAATAAAGTGTACTGGTTACTTTTGTGATCTGATATAGTACTGGAGGAATACAGGTGACAGGATATTTGCTTGATTTCCTCTCATGTACTAGATTTGATGTCTTACATCTGCAGGGGGTGGGCAAAAGGCCAGGGACCGACACACATCCCGGGGTAAGATGCTACCAAGGGACAGAATAAACAATCTGTTAGACCCAGAGTAAGTTGACCCTTTCTCATTTGTCATCTTGATTGCCATCTGTACAAAATAAGAAAAGGAAATATTTTCACTTCATGCTTTGTTGCAGCATTGCATTATTTCATTGGATCCTATCACTTTGAATTAGAATTGCATTAAACTGACTTAGTTTCTCCAAATAATGAAATCTGAAAGTTGTTGCATTTAAGATGGCTAAAACTGCGTAAGCCTGTAATTTTCTTTAAAAATCCTGTTGATGCTGAATTGGAATTCAAATATGATGTTGGATTTGTTGCAGGTCACCTTTCCTAGAGTTAAGTCAGTTGGCAGGTTACAATTTGTACAAGGGAGAAGATGTCCCTGCAGGTGGGATAATCACTGGAATCGGGCGAGTATCAAAGTAAGAGAAGACATCCTTTCAAGGGAGATAATTATAGGAATATGGTGATTGTCAGGATGAAGGAAGATATCCTTTCGTGGGGAATAATTTCAGGAATCCCTCAAGTCTAAAGGATTATAGAAGACATTTTTTCAAGGAAGATAATTGTAGAAACTGGGTAGGAGAAAGCATCCTTTCACAGGGAGCCTTCAGTACAGACTGAATCATGTAAAACTATTTGGTTTTGTGTTACCTAATACATCCTTTCAAAGGAGATAATATCATCCATTCAGGACCCATGCGAATGCTTCCAGGAAGCGATGGCAGGGGTGCTCGTGGTTCTGAACATGCCTCTTGAAAGGGTGATAATCAGAAGAATCCAATACTTAACAGGATGCATCCTTACAAGGGAGATAATGACAGGAAGGAGACTCGTATCAGTGGGAGAACATATCCTTGCAAGGGAGATACTAAGAGGACTCAGGAGTTTTAATATAAGCACTGATATCAGATTCTCCAACCTTTGACATTTGTCTATTCTTTTGTTGATTTTACTAGCCAGAAAAGAAATTTAAACAGATAAATTATGTTCTAATGGGAAAATGTCAAGTCTCATGTCTTGATCTGTGATGGTTGCATGTCGTGTATTCATTGTGTTACAGTGTGGAGTGTATGATCGTCACCAATGACCCCACAGTAAAGGGAGGTTCTTACTACCCCATCACTGTGAAAAAACACCTGAGAGCCCAGGAGATAGCTCAGCAAAACAACCTGCCATGTATTTATCTAGGTGAGGTGATTAGTTCTGCCTGTGAATATTACTGTCATAATGATATGAATGTTGAATTTTACAGTACAGAGTTATGCCCCTTAGCTGTTCATGTACATGTATCTCTTACCCTGAGCTACCCACATTATACACTTAGAAATTCTGATCATCCACTGTTTAAATAATCTCCCTCACAGTGTAGGTGCAAGTAAGAATGTGTGATCACATCCAATTTACCATGTTTTCGTCTAGTGGATTCCGGCGGAGCTAATCTACCTCGACAAGATGAAGTCTTCCCAGACAGGGACCACTTTGGCCGCATATTTTTCAATCAAGCCAATATGTCTGCTCAAGGAATACCACAGGTAAGTTGTATTAACATATTGGAATGTTGTTCTACTTACTGGAGACATTCTCTAGTACTTCACTGTAGACAGTCCTTGATTTTTAGTAATGAGATGATTTTGTCATACACCGCTTCATGTTTAGATTGCACCAGCTGTGACTTTGAAAAGGTTTATGTTACAAGTTACAATTCAGGTGTAGATCTGTCTTCGTATCCCCATATGATCAATATCCTTCCATAAATCCTCAGCATTTGCAGTCATTTCCTTTAGTGAATTTCAGACCTTGCATCCTTAGGATACACAAGAAGCATGTCATTGTCACTGGGAGGAACATTCAGATTAGTTTATCTGAGCTCTGACTTCAGCCAGGTGTCCCATTATTGTGAAAACCCTCATGGAATTACTAATCATCTTGTTATGTCAAAAAGTTCCCTATCTGTGTGAAAAGTGAAACTGAGTACCTCTGGAGTTGACCTGTGAAAGATCACAACTGACATTTTTGTGGCCAATATTTTGCCTATCAAAATCATTCTTTTTCTGATCCGTGAAGGTCCGAGGTACCACAGGCCTTCAGCAACCCATGCTTGCCATAAAAGGCAACTATGCAACTTAGAGGTGACTAATGGGATTGGGTGGTCAGGTTCGCTGACTTGGTTGACACATACCACCGGTTCCCATTTGCACAGATTGATGCTCATGCTGTTGGTCACAGGATTGTCTGGTCCAGACTTGATTATTTACAGACTGCCACCATATAGCTGGAATATTGCTGAGTAAAACTAAAATCACTCTCACTCACTCACTCACTCACTCACTCACTCACTCACTCACTCACTCACTCACTCACTCACTCACTCACTCACTCACTCACTCACTCACTCACTCACTCACTCACTCACTCACTCACTCACTCTCTTTGATTGTGTTGTGTTGTTGCAGCTGATGCATCACAGAAACATAAACAAATAAATAGATGTGCTTGCCCATTCCTGTATGTGTGGCGCTGAAAACTCAACAAAATGATGTGTTGTGTGTTGCAGGTAGCGGTTGTACTTGGCAGCTGTACTGCAGGCGGGGCCTATGTCCCAGCCATGTCAGATGAGAGCATTATTGTCCGGAAACAGGGAACAATATTTCTAGCTGGACCACCACTGGTAAGAAATCATTTTGAACAGAACATCAGATCAACAATCAGTAGACGCTGATATTAAATGTAAGATGCTGTAACTCCAGTGTGTCTTCCTATTGTTTAACCAGGTGAGTCTGAATGCACCCAGCTGTTACAAGCTGTGGTGGTGTTGGCAAGAGAGGTAACTCCAGTGTGGTGGGGTGTCTCCCTATTGTTTAGCCAGGTGAGGCTTCCTTCACCCAGCTGTTACAAGCTGTGGTGGTGTCGGCGAGAGAGGTAACTCCAGTGCGATGAAGTGTCTGTTTACTGTTTAACTAGAGAGCATC
This sequence comes from Haliotis asinina, assembly GCF_037392515.1. NCBI lineage: Eukaryota > Metazoa > Mollusca > Gastropoda > Lepetellida > Haliotidae > Haliotis > Haliotis asinina. The sequence continues at coordinate 14,270,875 of NC_090282.1, read as the reverse complement.
TGCGCTATTGTCACCCAGGAGAGCTCAAAAAAGCCCTGAACGGATGCCAGCACTTGGTTACATTAAGCCATTCATGACAAGCTTGTGTTTTTCTTTGACAAGATTCTTGTCTTCTTGTTGGAGGTTATGGAAAAGGGAAGGTGGAGACGAATGACATTATACCACCTGATGAAGGAGCAAGCATATACTCTGTAACGTTGTGTTATTCACAATAAAAAAGTTGACATGCATAAATCTTGCTTTTCTTGTTTGTTTGTTTCTTTTTTTAATGACATTATGTCTGGTCACCATATTGTTTCACTTGGCAAGGCAGCTGTGGGGATGGTTCGCATGTGCTCATCTGGGCACAGGCGTTCACGATAGAGTGCTTGTGGGTGTCCACCTGTGTGGTGAGGTTTCTTCAGTTCATGATTGTGATACCCTGCATAGACGATGCGATGTGGAGTGACATGCTCTATAAATGTTTCTCCCAACAGGTGAAGGCTGCCACAGGGGAGGAAGTGTCAGCAGAAGACCTGGGCGGAGCTGATTTGCATTGTGGGTAAGATATCATTTCTACTGCTTGATTATCAAGTGACATGAAGTCTTCTAGTGAGCAACCCAACTTCAATATGCTTCTTCTCCTTATGTTAAAAATGGCACTGTAGAATCATCTAGCAACTACTCCTACAGCTAAACAAATGTGAGGAAATTGAAGAAATGGCAAGTCAAACAGTTATTTACAAGATGAAGTTATCTGTTTTCAACTGTTTGACCTGTTAGTGATTTGTGTAAACAACATGAGTTGGAAGATTTGAACATGCAAATATACATTCATCACTGGTTTCACAAAATGGTTTTGCGATTTATTGCTGTGCAGAAAATATTATAACTATAACCTAAAAATTTCATCATGCCATTGGCAATTCAAAAAGCTTTGGACCCTGATCAGAATTTGAGATTCTATTGATAGGGAGTGGAAAAATATATGATCTTGCAAAATTACTATTGTGGTTGTTAATATGTCCAGTACTGTCATCAGAGTTAAGCATCAAAATATGGATATCCAGTACATCACCTGGGAGTTTTTAACAAGGATAGTTACAAACACATTTTGATCAATATCTTGTCTGAGATGTTGTTTAGCGAGAAATTCATGTTTAGCCCTCTCTCTTGGCCTCAACACTCATCAACAGGTGATAAACAATAACAGTGATCCTCAAATAGTGATTCTGCAAACCAAGCTTGTTGGTTAGAGCATTACTAAATCATGGAAACTGTTGTAATAATAAATCTTAATAAAACTGTTAAAGATGTCTTTAGGTCTTCTTTAGAATACTTTGTTTCATTTTATGAGTATTATGAACAACACGTAATAATCTAATCCATGTACTGCCATGCTAACACTTAGTGCTGTATTACAGGAAGTCAGGAGTGACAGACTACTATGCCCAGGACGACCAGCACGCACTTCACCTGGCCAGGAGGGTCATTAGAAACCTTAACTATGAAAAATCTCCTGGGGTAGGAAACTACTACCCCTTTTTGATGAGCCAATCAGAGGTTCTGTCTGCCATTAACATGCCCTGGATTAAAACACCTGATGGTTTTTAATAGCTACATATGCTATAGCTTTCTATGTTATTATAGTGTAGAATGATTCATTTTCCTGATACGTATTCAGTATGGATCTGAATTTTACAAATTACCTTAAAAATGATAAATTGCAATGCAGTAATGATGAAACTATGTATAACATGGTATTGAACTGTTGTAATGTTATTGTAATTGTTTGTCATGTGTTTGTAACATAAGGTAACAATTGAGACACCCGAGGACCCTCTGTACCCAAGTGATGAGCTGTACGGCATTGTTGGTGACAACCTGAAGAAAACCTTTGACATCAGGCAGGTGGGTAGCACTGCATGTCATAGGTGTGTGAACTCACAGATTGAAGCATGAACTATATCAGAACACGCTCGCTCGCTCCCTCCCTCCCTCCCTCCCTCCCTCACTCACTCACTCACTCACTCACTCACTCACTCACTCACTCTTCCTGCCATGATATAACTGAGATTTAGTTCTAAACACAGTTGCCACACTCACTATACATGGTGTGTGATTGTAGTGTTATTCATTATTGTCAGTGTTGTGTGTTTGTTTCTTGCAGGTTATAGCCAGGCTGGTGGATGGTAGCCGCTTTGATGAGTTTAAGGCAATGTACGGTGACACACTTGTAACTGGTAAGCTGGGCAAATACTTAAGTTATTGTTACACCAATGCTTCTGAAGTGTTTGGTGAACTAGTGCCTTTTGGAGATTTGTGATATAGGAACACACTGAATGGCTTGGTTTCCTTTCCACTGAAATGAAGTTATCCAATAGCAATGAATTACAAGTAGTGTAAGTAGTCACTCTCATGTCTACTCAAGACTGAATACTCATGTATATTTTGAAAGATTTGTTTTCTGATTCCTTGATGACTGTGATTCATGACATGTTTTGTTTCCAGGATTTGCCAGACTCTGGGGCTATCCAGTTGGTATCATAGGAAACAATGGTGTCTTATTCTCTGATTCTGCACTTAAGGTAGCTTTTACAAATAAATAACTCAAAACTTTCTCCTTGTTTAAGCTTCCTTAAGCCATGTTTACCAAAACTGTGACATGATGAAAACATATTGGCCTTTTTCATAAAGCATTTACTTGTTGCACCACTCTCCATTTCGATTCCACCTGGACAAAATATGTAGAGCCAATTATTGGTGTTCTCGAGTGTGAAATTGGTGGAATTTAGTTATAGTACATTGTGGTGTGTCAGGGTTGGTATTGGTGGAATTTAATTATAGCTGATCATCAATAGTAGCTCACTTGACCATCACAACTGATTTTTGAAAACCTAGGCAGTATGCATGATGCTGATTGTTTTCATTTCAGGGAACACATTTTATTGAATTGTGCAGCAAAAGAGGGATCCCTTTGATATTCCTGCAAAATATTACAGGTACATACTTGTGAAGAAACACATTAGTCTATTCTCTTTACATCTCAACAATCACTGAGAACAAAAGATGGCGTTGCTTCATGTCATTAGAAAGTAGGTATTAGAAAATTGAGAGCAAAACACAGCTTAATGTTCATGAATAACCCACTAGGTATCTTGCAAGGTAATGATGATACATCACAAGTGAAACACCATACATTATTAGCCTGGTTTAAATGTGTTCTGATTCATTTAGTGCCTCTTGTAATTGTTTTGGCTGCTGCAATATTGGTTTAGCTCCCCCCTAAAAAACCACACCAGGAGTCAGATGGCTCCCTAGATATTTTATGAACCTAATTCTACTAAAAGGGTTTGAAAAAATCCAAACAAACAAAAGATTACTTTTTGCTTATTAAATTTACTCATGTAAGACTAAATGTATATTGTGAATATTCCTAGATGCCTGTATTACATGTATGTTTATGCTTAGAGTGATTATAGCCCAACTGTGTTTGGTTAATCTTACCATCACATTCTGCCGCCAGGTTTCATGGTGGGGAGTGAGGCTGAGGCAGGTGGAATAGCAAAGAATGGCGCTAAGATGGTGACTGCTGTGGCATGTGCGAGAGTGCCCAAGTTGACTGTCATCATTGGCGGGTCCTATGGTGCAGGCAACTATGGCATGTGTGGCCGCGCTTACAGGTAAGGAATGGATTCTTAGGTAAACACCAGGGAAGTAAATATAATACATTTTCTAATGATGTCTATGACTATATTTGGACATATCTAATTGAATATTTGAAAAGTTCCTGCCTTTCCATGCTGTGAAGGGGCTGTGGGGTAGCTTAGCGGTTAAAGCATTCGCTTGTCATGCCGAAGACCTGGGTTCGATTCCCCACATGGGTACAATGTGTGAGGCTCATTTTCTGGTGTCCCCGGCCGTGATATTGCTGGAATATTGCTAAGAGCGGCGTAAAACTAAACTCACTCACTCACTCACTCAGTCACTCCATGCTGTAAACATTAATATCAGAAACATTGTATACGCCAGATCGCATTGACACCTTTAGAACGAATATTATTTTTTATATACATACACCATTTTTTAGCCATTCATTTCTGATAAGGAACAGTTGGGTTTTTTTTAACATACCACATACATTTGATATTACAGCCCACGTTTTCTGTACATGTGGCCCAACTCCCGTATCTCTGTGATGGGAGGTGAGCAGGCTGCCAATGTACTTGCACAGATTACAAGGGAACAACGAGCTCGAGAAGGAAAGCCGGTGAGTGCAGGGAGATGATTTTGCTTTTTATTCATGTTAATTATCATGTTAATTTTGGTATGAGATATTGTGATTCTAGTTTTATGACAAACTCAGCAATATTCCAGCCACATGGTGGTCTGTAAATAATCGAGTCCGGACCACATGGACCACAGACTTAGGATGTCCACCTGAATATAGCATGTTTGTTGAATACTTATAGTGGACAGAAGAGGAGGAGAAGGCTCTGATGGACCCTGTAATAAAGAAGTATGAGAAGGGAGGCAGTCCTTACTATGCTAGTGCTAAGTGAGTATAGAGAAGGGAGGCAGTCCTTACTATGCTAGTGCTAAGTGAGTATAGAGAAGGGAGGCAGTCCTTACTATGCTAGTGCTAAGTGAGTATAGAGAAGGGAGGCAGTCCTTACTATGCTAGTGCTAAGTGAGTATAGAGAAGGGAGGCAGTCCTTACTATGCTAGTGCTAGGTCAGTATAGAGAAGGGAGGCAGTCCTTACTATGCTAGTGCTAAGTGAGTATAGAGAAGGGAGGCAGTCCTTACTATGCTAGTGCTAAGTGAGTATAGAGAAGGGAGGCAGTCCTTACTATGCTAGTGCGAGGTGAGTAGAGAGAAGGAAGGTAGTTCTACTATGCTAGTACGAGGTGAGTAGAGAGAAGGGAGTCAGTCCTTACTATGCTAGTGCTAGGGAAGTAGAGAGAAGGGAGGCAGTCCTTACTATGCTAGTGCTAGGGGAGTATAGAGAAGGGAGGCAGTCCTTACTATGCTAGGTGAGTATAGAGAAGGAAGGTAGTTCTACTATGCTAGTGCTAGGTCAGTATAGAGAAGGGAGGCAGTCCTTACTATGCTAGTGCTAAGTGAGTATAGAGAAGGGAGGCATTCCTTACTATGCTAGTGCGAGGTGAGTATAGAGAAGGAAGGTAGTTCTACTATGCTAGTGTGAGGTGAGTAGAGAGAAGGGAGGCAGTCCTTACTATGCTAGTGCTAGGTGAGTATAGAGAAGGGAGGCAGTCCTTACTATGCTAGTGCTAGGTCAGTATAGAGAAGGGTGGCAGTCCTTACTATGCTAGTGCTAAGTGAGTATAGAGAAGGGAGGCAGTCCTTTCTATGCTCGTGCTAGGGGAGTATAGAGAAGGAAGGCAGTCCTTACTATGCTAGTGCTAGGTGAGTATAGAGAAGGGAGGCAGTCCTTACTATGCTAGTGCTAGGTGAGTATAGAGAAGGGAGGCAGTCCTTACTATGCTAGTGCTAGGTCAGTATAGAGAAGGGTGGCAGTCCTTACTATGCTAGTGCTAAGTGAGTATAGAGAAGGGAGGCATTCCTTACTATGCTAGTGCTAGGGGAGTATAGAGAAGGAAGGCAGTCCTTACTATGCTAGTGCTAGGTCAGTATAGAGAAGGGAGGCAGTCCTTACTATGCTAGTGCTAAGTGAGTATAGAGAAGGGAGGCAGTCCTTACTATGCTCGTGCTAGGGGAGTATAGAGAAGGAAGGCAGTCCTTACTATGCTAGTGCTAGGTGAGTATAGAGAAGGGAGGCATTCCTTACTATGCTAGTGCTAGGTGAGTAGAGAGAAGGGAGGCAGTCCTTACTATGCTAGTGCTAGGTGAGTATAGAGAAGGGAGGCAGTCCTTACTATGCTCGTGCTAGGTCAGTATAGAGAAGGGTGGCAGTCCTTACTATGCTAGTGCTAAGTGAGTATAGAGAAGGGAGGCAGTCCTTACTATGCTAGTGCTAGGGGAGTATAGAGAAGGAAGGCAGTCCTTACTATGCTAGTGCTAGGTGAGTAGAGAGAAGGGAGGCATTCCTTACTATGCTAGTGCTAGGTGAGTATAGAGAAGGGAGGCAGTCCTTACTATGCTAGTGCTAGGTGAGTATAGAGAAGGGAGGCAGTCCTTACTATGCTAGTGCTAGGTGAGTATAGAGAAGGGAGGCAGTCCTTACTATGCTAGTGCTAAGTGAGTATAGAGAAGGGAGGCATTCCTTACTATGCTAGTGCTAGGTGAGTATAGAGAAGGAAGGCAGTCCTTACTATGCTAGTGCTAGGTCAGTATAGAGAAGGGTGGCAGTCCTTACTATGCTAGTGCTAAGTGAGTATAGAGAAGGGAGGCAGTCCTTACTATGCTCGTGCTAGGGGAGTATAGAGAAGGAAGGCAGTCCTTACTATGCTAGTGTGAGGTGAGTAGAGAGAAGGGAGGCATTCCTTACTATGCTAGTGCTAGGTGAGTATAGAGAAGGGAGGCAGTCCTTACTATGCTAGTGCTAGGTGAGTATAGAGAAGGGAGGCAGTCCTTACTATGCTAGTGCTAGGTCAGTATAGAGAAGGGAGGCATTCCTTACTATGCTAGTGCTAGGTGAGTATAGAGAAGGGAGGCAGTCCTTACTATGCTAGTGCTAGGTGAGTATAGAGAAGGGAGGCAGTCCTTACTATGCTAGTGCTAGGTCAGTATAGAGAAGGGAGGCAGTCCTTACTATGCTAGTGCTAAGTGAGTATAGAGAAGGGAGGCAGTCCTTACTATGCTAGTGCTAGGGGAGTATAGAGAAGGAAGGCAGTCCTTACTATGCTAGTGCTAGGGAAGTATAGAGAAGGGAGGCAGTCCTTACTATGCTAGTGCTAAGTGAGTAGAGAGAAGGGAGGCTCTCAGGTGTGCAGAGAGAGGAAGGCAGTCCTTACTGCGCCAGTGCTAGTACAGAATAGGCCATGAAAGTGAAAACCAGGTAAAATGTAAGGACACACATTTAATTGCAAGGACGTGATTCACAACACATGGCACCATTGTCTTTATGAAACACATTTTATTGATAAGCATCCCACAAAAATGTATATTTTCTATCTGTAGATGATGTGCAAAACAGTTTATTGTTAGTGTCATGAGTTGCGTAGTGGTGTTAGATGCCACAGGTGGCTTTACAGTGAAGTGTTTGCTATATGTGCAAGGATCTGCTGAGCTTTGGTTTGAATCCAGGATGGGCAGTGATTTAGATCCTTGGTTTGTCATACCCACACCAGTGGACATCAACCTCCTTCATCCCACATGTGAAGCGTTCGCTCATCACGCCAAAGTCCCAGGTTCAATTCCCAATGTGGGTACTATGTGTCAAGTCCATTTCTGGCATCCCCCGCTGTTGATACTGCTGGAATGTTGCTAAAAACGGCCTGAAAACCATGCTCACTCCTTCAACTCACTTGTAGCTGCCAGTCCAAGGCAAATACAACACACTATGACTGCTGCAAAGTGTTTGTGTCTTGGGTACACTTTGTAAGAAATGCAAATACTATTTAAGTTGATAATTAAGGTGAAATGTACCAGATGTTTGTTTGGCAAGTCCCATGATTGTATTTTGTGGGTTTTTTTCAGGTTATGGGATGATGGTGTGATTGATCCTGCAGATACTCGAACGGTGCTTGGATTGAGTCTAAGTGCTGCTCTCAATGCTCCTCGACAAGAGACATCTTTTGGAGTGTTCCGAATGTAATCAATGTATTATAGTTGTAAGTGTATGTGAACAGTGTTTCTGATAAACTGAATGACCTCAATATGAGCATTGCTCATTATAAATAGAGAGCACTTTTCTGTATAAATGCTCCCTTTTAGCCCATTGGTCTCAGTTGCTGCAGCTCATATTTACAGAGTTGTGTCCCTTAGTGAATGTGTGCCATGTTAGCTCACTCTGGACAGATTTGGTGCTTACACAATTTTTTATGTGGGATAGATAATTCATCACTGTTCTGATCACATTGGTTCTTCACATGAACAGCACTCTGCCTCGAGGTTCCAAAGGGGTGGTGGGGTAGCCTAGTGGTTAAAATGTTTGCTGGTCATGTCAGAAACCCCAGTTTGATGCCCGACATGGGCACAATGTGTGAAGCTCATTTCTGGTGTCCCCAGCCATGATATTGCTGGAATATTGCTAAAAGCAGTGTAAAATAAACTCAGTCTATATTTGGAGCCTTTCAGTATTTACTGACATTGACAGTGAGTAATTATGATTTTCTTTGAGAAGTTACCATGTGTTCACGAGTTTTATATGGAGATTTATCAAGTTAAATGTCAAATGAGAACAAAGTTCGAGGTATGACATTTGACTTGGACACATAATAAGTCTCCATATCAAACTCGCGGACACTTGGTAATGCATTTTTCTTGGTGGGCACCCTCAATAAATGCTTTAAATCTGGCCTGAAAGAATGAGACAATCAAAACGGCAGCTGAGTAGTATGAATACCTTTTGTTTATTTGTGAGTGTACAGTATTTTGGTTCACACATTGCATTCAGCACAAAATGTTCGGCCTCGTACCGTGCAACAGTTCTAGACTGAAATAAAGTATTTATACAAATAAAACTAAACGTTGCCTGAAGCGGCGATGTCTTATATGCGTTTGATCGGTCACATCACCTCGTGCAGACATTCCACCTTAGAAATGGTGCAATCAAACGTTTGAAATCCACACTGTCATTTGTTGTCAAATTTTTGTATATTTAGGAACTCTCAAATAATGCATAACGTCCTAAGCAACGGCTACTCTGTCAACATGAAACTTTCATCAACTTAGGGTTACTTGAGGTTAGGCCAGCATGACCTGTGTTGGACCTCGAAGATGGCACTCACATGAGATACGTGAGAGATCTAGTCCTGTCAGTATCCTTCAAAAGGTAAACACATGGACACACCTGTAGTGAATGCAAGGATTGTTTATGGTACACTGCTATAGGTGAGACAGTGAGTCGTTTTGGGTTGCTGGCATCAAGATAGGGCGGGTAGAAGATGGGAGAAAAGAAGGTGAATTTGTGCTAGTTTATTCTAGTTTAGATTGCCAACTCACTGATTAATAGAGAGAGACAATGTGTATCTACACTCTTTTGATCAGTGACAGCCATAATTTGAGCGGCACCAAAGTGACATCTTGACAATACTGTGGCCCCTGTGACATGGATAGAGTGATTGTTGTACACTGTGGATAGATGGAAACTCTTGTTTGGTGATGGGTTTTGGAGAGTATTGACTCCAGTGGAAACTGCATCGCGGTCTAGTGTTTGTTTTCAAACAATGCAAACAGGGAAGATAACTGTTGTTGACATGTTATTACTAGGGATGCGCATGGTCCAGTTTAACATAGAAAAATATGCCTAAAGCTCATGATCCGTTTTGACCAATGGGTAGCCTACATTGCTGTGCAGGTCGAGATAATATTCTGTAATCATGAACCTCGGGTTAATATTCGTCAACTGTAAAGTTAATGGAATTTTGGGTGTCTTTGTACACATGCACTAAACATTTATGTGGAAATGGAGAATTTATGTATTTTACTGAAATTGTCAACTTACCTGGGTCTTGTTTTTCTATATCTTGTCACAGGTTAGGTGTGTGGATTCTAACTGTATTGAGAGACACCATGTCTGCATGTTTCACCTTAATGAAATGCAGACTGAGTCATACATGACTGTACGATTCATGATCATGGAATGATCATGCATCAGGTTTAGTAATATAGGATAGTAGCTATGGAACTGGAGACTGTTGCCGTGTAGAACTATTTTCTGATGTGAGGTGGCTGTTCACTAAATATTCAAAATTGGGCACAAGTTGTAAAATGTTATATACAGGATAATCTGGAACATATCAAACCATTTGTTATGAGATTGTGATAGCTGATGTTTAGACAATGTGTGTTTAGGTAATGATTTAGCTAAATGGTGAGAAACATCATAACATATTACATATGAATAACTGGTGTGTGTGGTTTTAACAGTATTGCTCTGTCATGTGAAGGACACTATGCATAAATAGAAAGTTTATGTAAACACATATTTTTTGCACATAAACAGAAAGCTACTGTATGGAAACGGGAAACTTTACTTAAATATGTAAAACTATAATTCAAGTATGTTTAGCTGTATTAAATTTTCACATGCTTGATTTTAGTAAGTGAATTACTTGCTGGCATGTACAGCTGTACAGTACTGACTCAGGGAATAACTATGGCATTTAGAGCTAAATGATGTAACACATATTTTGTCTTATTCATGTATAGTGAAATTTAATTATAAATGCCCTCAGAAATGTTAAAATTTGACAAGTGATTACCAATCTACCATTACCAAGAAATATAACAATGAATAAAGGAGACATATTTTCTAAAAGTACATGTAACTATTTGTTGATCACTGAAGTTATGATACATACTTATTTTTATTGAAGTGACCATGTAAATGTTTGATGTGATATCCAGCACTAACGCCTACTGTAGGTCAACTTTAAGCTGATCATACAACATGTAAGGGAGACACTTAAAGCAACATAAACATGGCAGCGACAGAAATTAGCTTGACCAAATGATAATCAGCTTTGTGATGAGTGCAATTCATTGAAAAACGTTAGAGGGCAACATGGTATTTACAATTTGTTTGAATTGCATATTTAGTGTTAAATGCTCTACTCATATGATCTGTGACAGTATTTCTCATGGAAGTTTTTTTCAGTGCCCCATAAAAATTATTACATCTCTTTCATTGACTTGTCTGCATCAGGCCTAAAGGTTAGAAAGTATTCATGCCGACACTGAAGATATCTGGGATTCCCCTCATGGGTACACTGTATCAGGCCATTTCTGGTGTTCTGTGATATTGCTGATAACATTCATGCAAGATAACATTCATGTATGCTGCATGGTGTAACACATCACGAGATCTCTTGGATATGTTCGCATATTGACTCACTGCCAAAATTGTAGCATTACGTGTCATCTCTGTCTACCACTGACTAATAGTTATCTCACTATAACTTTTTGGAGAGACATTTTAGAAGTTGTAAAGATGGAGAAAAAACAGGTTTTATGGATAGTCATTTTCTTTTTTGCAATAAAGAAGTTGACTTTGTGTGGAACTTGAGTTTCCTTCATCGCAATGAATGCGGATAATTTGCAAAAGTAGATTTGAAATTAGTCTGCAATGCTTGTCATGACCTATAACATACGGATCAGATGATCAAACTTAGTCTTCTGGTCATTGTAAGCTGATATATTTTTATTAGTTTTTTTTGACTGGTCGATGTGATCCAGACTTCAATATTTGTATCGATGTAATGTTTCAGCAAGATATTCTAAGTCTGCATGGCCTGTATGCTGTTATTACCATTGTTTGACTTGATGTTTCCCTAAGTATGTACTGTGTGTGAGAGTGCCATGTAGATTGTATGAAGTGTGTCAGCTGGTGTTTAACATGTATAACAGTGTGCTGTTGGATATATTGTGTGTAGGGGTATGTCAGTTGTGTATGTAACAGATCAAAGCCAAGAAGTAAACAAATAGATCTCTCTTACACAGTTGTTGTCTTTTCAGCTATTTAGTTTTTGTACAGATTTTGATGAGCAAAGCATACCAAATGATCGGAAAACCCAGCTACATGTCTGTATTGCAGAGGTGCACTGCTGGATTAAATCAAATTTTCTGAAAATGAATGTTTAAAAAAACAAATTCATGATCATTGGCTCACAGGAAGAATGACTGAAAGTCCCATCCCTCAGCATCACCATTGGTGACAACAGTGTCAGTCTTAGCTCATCTATGCATAATCCTGGTGTAATGTTTGATCCATCCATCTCTTTAACCCCATGTGAGATCCGTCTGTCTCTATAATATCAGCAACATCAAGAAATTTCTGACTTTGGATTGTCTGAAAACTTGTGCAAGCACACATCATATACCACCTTTACTATTGTAACTCGCTTTATGGACCATCAAGTTTAACTCCTCCAGCATGTACAGAACAGCTCCGCTTGTCTTATCACTGGTTCCTGAAAGCACTGTGAAATCACTGGCTGCCTGTACAACAGCAAGTCCCCTATAACCTGCTTTCTCTCAATATTCAGCCCTGAATGATTACACTGCTCCTGAGTATCTAAGATGCCTCATTTCGATGCCTCATTTCATACAAAACATCAAATAGAATTCTTCAATCCATCATTGCTTGAGTGTTGTTGCCATTCCCCGACCCACCACTAAAATGGGGGAAAGGTATTGTGCAGTTGTAGCCCCAGTGTCATGGAATGAACTTCCAGCTGAACTGAAAAAGGTTAAGTCAAGGGATTCATTCCAGAAAAAAATATTAATACACACCTGTTCAGACAATATTTTGACTTTGAGTCCTCAACACCCTGATATAATCATCTTAGCTTATACTGTCATATTTAAGTATTACTGGGTTTGTTATTTTGTGGGTTTTATACCAATGTGCAATCTTTTTTGTAAATCGCCACTGACTGGGCAATAACCTGGATATTAGACACTGTACAAATCAATTGTCGTTCATTCAGTTCTACACTCAGATCTTCATGGGTTGGTCTTGAATATAAAAAACTAATGAATTACACCTGGCCTTGAACTGACAACAAATGAATTACACCTGGCCTTGAACTGGCAACAGATGAATGACACTGGCCCTTCAGTATGCCACCTGAAGAAACAACCAATCTTGAACTGGCAACAGATGAATGACACCTGCCCTTTGGTATGCCACCTGAACAAACAACCAATCTTGAATATGGCAACTGATGAAATACACCTGCCCTTTGGTATGCCACCTGAACAAACAACCAATCTTGAACTGGCAACAGATGAATGACACCTGCCCTTTGGTATGCCACCTGAACAAACAACCAATCTTGAATATGGCAACTGATGAAATACACCTGCCCTTTGGTATGCCACCTGAACAAACAACCAATCTTGAATATGGCAACTGATGAAATACACGGTACACAACACAGAAAGATGATATCCTTGTTATACTATCAATGAAAAGATAAGCCAACAGTCCATTTAAACATAATTTCTTTTACTCAGAAATATATAGTAACCAGCACTCGTTATCTTAAATGATTCAAAATTCAACAGAAATTCATTTTTATGTTTGTTTGCACACAATAAACAATCTTGTCACTCTGTGAATATTTTTTCAATAGGGTGCAAAGGTCATAAAGTTGTCAACAACTATCAGCAATAATGACATTTGATTTTTTTCCTTTTCGAGGACTTCTTTTGTGAAGCAGTGTTCATTAATGTTAACATTAACTGCCATTCTTCAACATTACTCTTAAGTTACCTCAGTGACTTTGATCATCATAGTGCTTTGTAAAAGGAACTCAGATTTGTAATCACACCCTAAGAAGAAAACACTTTTGTTTGCATAAACCATCTGAACACACATCTCCTTCAAACTTTCAAGAACAAGTTAACTAATGTAAGCAGCAACTTGTTCCAGTCTTATGAAGGAGGTTCCTGATGTGGAATATAAGTCTGTATATCTTCACTTCTTCATCAAAATGTCATGGACAAGTTTTTCATATCAAACGTAAACGGTGCAAACACCACCATCAGGAATCTAAAATGTGACATGCAGTTCATCAGTCTGTTGGATAACATGGGGCAAATGGTTGTTTAGTTTCTACAGATTGTGGTTTGCAAATGGTGACCACTGACAGGTTTCTGTGTTGGTACATTTTAGTTATGTTTTATGAGATATTAGCATGATCACCCAAAACAGTGATGTTTTAGATTTGGTTAGTCTCTTTTTAATAGACATTAACTCTTACAAAAATTAGTAAAAATATTAATTAAGTTTTATGATACTGACTTCAGTTGTTATCCTGAAAACAATATACTCAATCAGGACTCCCCTTAAGGAGTTTCAGCGCTTCCCCTTGAAGGAGTGACACACTGCTCAAACTTGACAAGAACAACAACGACAACAACAACAACTTCACTACAAGAAATATCACAGTTTGGCTAATAAATAACAGTTATCACATTAAGCAGGTTTTGATAATACAAGTCATCAACATACATATACGCAGACACTGCCGTAAGCAAATCGTTGCTTACAATAATAAGTTCACTATGATATTTCAACCAGTCTTTCAAAACCCCTGTTTCAACCTGTAATAAGTCTCATAACATAATGTATGCAGGGCAAACTGTGTGTTCTACACAGTGGAATCATCAAACTTAATGTCACATTTGCAACACTGTAACCATGACAATTTTGAACATTAATGATCGTGTTTGAGTATTAACAGTATGCAATCACTGGTTAAAGCGAGGACTGAGTATTGAAACAGGTCAGCACCCTGTCCTAAAAGACCTTCAAGACATCCGAGACAAACCAAATTGCTTGTTGAACTGTCTGAAGCCATATTGCTAGAAAAACACATAAAGAAAGAGTCACCTAATGACAGCTCTTTAGTAAAAATTAGCCCAAGCTATAAGGAGGAGACCTCTTATTCCCTTATTTAAAATACATTATTTGCTTGAACAACCGAACCTGTAATATTCTGCATACAGCCTCTCTGGTAATAACTAATTACATTAGAGAGTATTTATGTGACACATTTAACCTTGAGATTCCTACACAACATTTGAAGCCCTAGAAGTCACAAAGTCATCTAACTCAGGAAAGTCCAGGTAGTCACGGATGGATTGTGGTAGAGGAAGTTGAGAAAACTTCCTTGCAGGCCTGTAACCAAGGTAATGCCTCACTGCCTGTCGACACTGCCGTTTCAGACTTGCAACTTCATTGATGAGAAACTGCAAGTGACTCAGATCTTCTGTGGACATTGTTTCCGTGATGGGGAGTTTCTGCAACTGCTTGACGTCTCCAGGGGTGACACGGTATCCAGATAGGAGCACCATCTTGGCGATGCTGTACTGGGCACAGTGGTCAACGGCTGCAGTGAAGGCTGTAAGCTTGTTGCGACATGGTTTGTTAACATCACAACCAGCTCTCAATAATACAGCTGCTATCTGGGGACTGAACTTGAATATGCAAGTGATTAGGGGAGTGACTCCATAGTGATCCCCTAGATCTACATCTGCTCCAGAATCAATCAGTTTATGGATGATTTCTAAGTGTCCACATTCAATAGCTTTCAGTAGGGGTGTTTTTGCTTCATCATTCTCCATACTTAATGGATTCACCTTACAACCATGTGACAATAGTGCTACCAGTCCCTGAAAAACAAATTTGTAATTTATCATCAATACAACCTGCAATACTGCATCATAATATAAAACACAATCCTTCCTGTGATATTATGTAAACCAGACTTCATGTTATGGCTGGACAAAAAAGGTATCAAAACCTAGAGACAACAAGTGACAAGAGACAAGTGGTTGGGATTCCATGTTCTACAACAAACATGAAAATCTTTTCAGTTTCTGTCTACACTGAGGCAGATTCCAGCTCACAAACACTGTCAGATCCACCAGACTTGGGAGAGCAGATGACACCAATATCACCCAGTGTGTGCAATTAACATCTCACTCAGCAATATCCCCAGCAACAGTCTGTCAATCAACAAGCCTGGACAAGACAATCCATCGATCATCACTGAGCATTTATCTGTCCGATTGTGATATGATGATGTGTGTCAAATGCACGTCTGACCACGTGATCCCATAAGTCACCTGTTTCAACAAGCAGGGGTTTGTAGAAGGCTAATTCTACTCCTGAATCTTCGCAAGTTCAAGATGTATGCAGTTTAGAGAAAATTATGTGCACAGACAACAGCAGCACCAACAATGCACCAATGTATTGGTGTCAGCTGAGGGGGACGCAATGAGGGGTGCAGACAATAGTCATCAACCTAAGATTGGCAGGTTGTATGTTCACCTCCATCACACTGACACACCATGACATCACTTCAAAAAAGATCTGAACACAATTCACCAATGGAAATGAAAAATGCACACAACAGGAATTGGTATGCTTGCATTGAGTTATTGTTACATATGCAGACCTGATAGTTGTTCTTGATGCAGGCAAAATGTATAGGTGCTCGCTTGTTGTCATCATTAATGCAATCCACATCCGCTCCAGCATTGACCAGCATATGAATTGTCTCGGGAGACCCTTGGAATGCAGCTAGATGTATTGGAGACACTCCCCTTGGACCTTTGGTTGCATTCACGTTGGCTCCTGCATCCAACAGCATCTGGAAACGGTGCAGTCATATCTCCCTCACACAAATGATTAGGTGAATGAATGAATGAATGAATGAATGAATGAATGAATCGTATGTTGAGAAGACATGATTCCAATAACAAACTTACACTGAATGCCTGTTAAGACATTACACTAATTATTAAGGTTGAACTACCTGAACAATGGCAGTGTGTCCACTGAGACAAGCAATATGTAGTGGTGTTTCCTTGGCATTGTTGACAGCATGAACATCGGCGCCTGCAGATAAGAGTTCCATCACGATCCCATCATGACCTTTACTTACAGCCTCATGTAGTACTGTGTATCCTGTTGGTGTATTCAGATTTAGGTTACATAAGCAGCATGAGTGTACCTAGCATTGATGTAGCCATCAGTACTCATAGTCTTCCAACAACAGACATAACTGACAATGGTGGCATTTTTGGCAAGTGTATTTTGAGGCATAAAAGTGTACAGTCTTATAAGGAATATACTATGGCTCCTCCCAGCATGTCTCCTGAATGCGCAATATTATCGTCTGCACAGCAATATGTACATAACACAAACTTGGCTCCTTCAGTTAACGTATGTTTCTGGGGTTGAAAGTGTATTTCTCAATAAACTTCTGATCAAAGGATAATGTTTTGATTTTCGAATCCTGGGGTTGTCAATAGCTTGGTTGTGCTGTTGCCATTTGCAAGCAATAGGAATACATCGGTAGGGCTTGGGTAGGCATGTTGATGGCATTGATAAACAATATTGGAAGAACAGACAAGGATGTTCTCGATGACTGAACTACAGAGTGGAATGAAATTATTTTGACAAATATAACTTGATCGACATACATTCTGCAATCTGGGTGTATTATCATATTTAAAGGTCACATGCAACGTAAAACACAACTTTGCAGATTCTGGTACCTTTCGTGTTGCACTTACCAAAACAAATCATAGAAAATTCCAATTCAACCTATAAAGTTGAAAAAAAAAACGCGATTGAAAAAAAGCCCGCAAAATTGGAGTTTCACTAAATTCACTAAATTCCCCCCAGAGCTGGGGGGGAAAACTGGTTTCAACAGCTGTGCTGTGCTGCATCCATAACACATGCGCAGTGAATTGGTGCGCGGAGCTTGAAACAGTATGCATGCCCAGCGTCTGAGGTTGTGAGCAGTAGTCTAATCTTGGTTGTGTACACAAACAAGTAAATAATCTACTTGTTACTTAAAAAAACTTGTTGATTGTGATAAGCAGTCTCAGTCACAGAGAAAGCTCTGGTTTATTCACACCTATATGTCTGTCTGCCTGTCTGCTAAAGACAACATGCAGTACACAGCTTCAATCATTGACCATGTGCAATTTGAACTTAACACCTATCAAACTATACGACATAAAGAAAATAAGTTGATTTATGACTCGTGTACCCGAGTCCCGTGTCTGCCACATTATGTAATTAGGCACGTGTGATACACATGACATGTTTTTATGTCTGTGGGTTGCAGACAAATTACATTCATTTTTTTCGGATGACTGGATCTGACGGAAACTGGTGCAAACTCTTGTCAGGTTCACGTCCTGCTTTGTACTTGGACGAATGAGATTCCAGCCACGCGGTAGTTTACCATCTCTACTGACATGATGGTATATTGGATCGAACGCAAATTCAGAGAACATGTATTTTCAAAACCCAACATCTCTACATACATTCTTCATGGATAATGGCTTCTTTTAGTGAATATGATTTTGTCTGACAACAGTATATGAATCCATACTGAAACGACGCATCAAGTACACAAAAAGAAGTTGTTATCCATAAAGAATCTTACTTTCTTGTGACTGACTATACTTCTAAAATGCCCATGAAACAGATCATCTCTCTGTACACACAGTGAACCTTCAGCATATCAGCAAATGAAACAGCCAATCGGAAGCCGTCGTTACACTTGAGTGCACATCCACCCGCTGTGACTGGGTTCGGTCTCCCGATGGCTTCGTTTCGGGGGGAAGTAAGCCCAAGTACAAAATATTGCACTTTTGAATCGCGATTGTAGGCTTATAATTTTGTTTATTTGTTTTTTTAAAAGCAGCAATGTATATTATATGTGATGAATAAGTGATAAATGTGTTTTATTTATGTTTGATGTTTTTGTTGCATGTGACCTTTAATGATAAAAAATTGTACAAAATATGCCAAAATATGCCAGGAAGGCAGGTCTGTAAATATTTAAAGCTATTACAAAATTAAGTACCAATTCCTCCTTCGCCACAGCAAACATCTCATGAAGAGGAAATACCTTTTCATATTCACGTACTTACTTGGGTAAAATAGTAAGTTTCCTGCACTTTGAAAATGATTACAAATTAACCCTGTAATTAGCTATTTGTAAACAATAAAGTAATGTAATCAATGATTTTTGCAAAATGAGTCAAGACCTACCATTAAACCGTTTGTGTTTGAGGTTAGCACCTGCTTGGATGAGAACTTTTACAAGTTCCCTATTATTGGACTGCACAGAAACAAACAAGGGAGACTTGAGATAGCGATCCAGTGAGTTGACACTACAACCATGTTCCACCAACATCTCAGCTATACTGGTTCTGCCATACTGGGCTGCAGTGGCTGAAACACATGCAACTATGAGACACTCCTAAACCCAGTCACATGGCTTCAAGGCCAAGGCCTTACATCACTGACAGAAATTATGTATCAATAATCAGTTTCATGTCATAAACATAAGAGATGTGTTGTTGTCCTTGTCAAACTTCCAATAATTAAAGGGGCACTGATGCGGAGCGAATAATGTTTCTCGCCAACGGTCTAATTACGAAACCAAACCGCAGTTTGGTCAGCGCCCGCTCCTTCGACCGTGACGGACAAAGGAACTGGGCTCCTGTCCATATTAGCAGAATTTTTCCACCTAAACAGTCAGGAGGCCGGATGCCCATCATATGCCATTTGTTTAAAAATATCCATGGTATTCCTTGTCCGATCGTAACCAAATATCCCAGCAGTGTAGTACTTTTAGGATGCTTGGATGGTATAGTTACTGATCCAATTTGATCCTATTTCTGCGTTTTTAAATTCGATATTTAATCATGTTACAAGAAAATATGATGTCTACAGGCACATAGCAAGCCATTTGTTTCAGTACGGAAGATTGCAAAGCTTTATATTTAGGTAGTTTTGAGTGTTGGTTGAGCTGTGATAGCAAATATCATACGTAAATTTTGGTAGCTATGGTAGCTACAATGGTTTCTTATTTATGATAATAAAAACACACAGTTGATTTATTTGAATTCGTAAACAAAAAACGATGACTTTGCCATTGGTAGAGAAATTTGAAAATTTTCTTACGTAAAAAACCCCTTATTTCACCTATTTACCCAAGTACACAGCAAATGCCTGTGTGTATTCCTTATGTAACGAAATTCTGTTGGTATCCTCAAAATGGTTTCGGCCCATAAGTGTTTTCAGGCTGCATGCAACACAGAGATTACATCTTCCTTGCTGTAACTCGCGCTTGATGGTGTAAATGCACGTGTTATTTGTCATCATTCCCTGGATGGTCAATTAATGATTTTTTAACAGGTATAATTAGTAGTAACACCACTTCGGTTACTCAACAAAGGTTCCCATTTGGCATTTCTCCTGTCTGGAGTAAATACTCAACATTATAAATTAAGGTCTGTAATGGCAAATGTATTGTATGTTATGTAATATGTGCATGTAAGTGATGCAAGAGGTTTTATCAGCTGAGTTACAAAAGCAAAGGATTAACCGATAACACACTGATTGATTAATTACTTTTATCTTCTAGCGGATTTGTCAAAAGGCAGAGTGTGTAGATGACAACACCCTGTCGTAAAGTGTGAGTGCAAAAACAACATCCTCCCTTCAAAGAATTAACCACCCTTGCGTTGATTGATTGATTACTCATTATTGGTTAACTAAATTACTTAGAATGGCGGACATCATACAATTAGTTGCCAGGTGTGCTATCTTGGGAGACCAATGAGAGGTTTATCTGGTTTTCACCAATGAAAGACGTGAAACGATGTGTTACTTTTTCGCAAATGAGACAGTTGTAAGACACGCGACACAGAGCAGGATTATTTACCAGCTGCAGATGAATGGAATACGACGGATATTGATGGATACACTCCTGAACAAGGTAGTAGCCTGACATTGTTGCTATAAAATTAGTGTGTTTTACATTCATTATTTGCATTTTGTTTTAATTTATTTATTGTAGCATTCAGCAGAATCTGTATGACAGAAAACAGACACTAGATCGTGTATGTGTGTGAAATAGGATCCACATTGGCAATCTATACAATGTATAAATGTTGCTGTTATGTTAGAAATTTACTATGAGTATAAGCAGATCGTGTGTTCTTTTGTTAATTTTCAGAATCATACAAATATGACAATAAACTAATTAGGGTTATGAGGCAAAATATAGAGACGTACATTGGCTTCGTTATTTTTCCGTCCTAATAGTTTTTTACCATTTCTACCACTGGCAGATGATTAACCTTCAAAGTGTTTCATTTGTTTTCATAATACATTTGTAATGAAGTAAAAAATGACTTCACCTCAGTTGATCTGTCTATAATTAAACTATCAGTTGCGCCTACGGATTGCGCAGCAGAGGTCACGAACCAGTCACGAATTCTGGGATATCATCCGGGTACTCACGGGACAAAAACAATAACAAAAGTTTACACCAGTCCACGGAAATTGCTCCGCATTAGTGCCCCTTTAACTGACTGCTTGATGACAATGCTTCCAAGTCAAATGTAAAAGTGATGAACCTACTTCATGTATTTATGAAATTCATCAATGTATAACTAAAGGATCAGTAACATGCATAAGAATACCAAGTGAGTCAGCAAACCACAATCGGCAGTGTATGTCAAAATGGAGTTTATAAAGATATACAGACAACAGTATTTCAGCACTAATGGCCTTTCATTATAGTTACTACAAAAACCCAGTTAGAGGAACAATTCCTTTGGCATTTCCCTTACATTATTTTGGACCGAAATTTCACGATTAAAATCAACAGGAAGTTAATTAATCTCTTTATCACATAACAATTCGCTCACGTTCCAAATGACATAATTCATGCTAATAAAAATGTTCAGTCATAATCTGTAAATGGGCGCGAGAAAGTATTGCATGCAGGCAGTGTGACCTTTGTAAACTGAAGAATCTATTGGTGAATTACCTAATGGAGACTCAAAGTTGATATCTGCATCCACGTTTATACCACTCCGTAGAAATGTTAAAACCAATTCGTCTTCACCTTGACGAATTGCCTCATGAAACTTGATCACACGGTCCGATTCCTGAATGGATCTTTCACTCAAACTGGTTTTCCTGAACATGCTGTACCTTAAAACAATAAGTTGAATAACATAAACATTTGTCCTAAATTTTCAGCATTTAGGTTGAGTAGAAATAAATATATCAAGCACGGATCGGTAAAACTGCACATTTATTTACAATTTCGCACAGATGATATACTAGTATATGCCTTACCTAACATTAGCGTTTGTTCTATATTGAGAATATAGTCATACTGGAGCGACCGTTTCAACGCACTTTGAGGAAGCACAAGCACATGTGAATGTTGTCATATGAGGTCAGGGTCATTTCCTGCTGGAAGGTGCACTGGGGTCTTGTCTATAGAGATAATGAACATAATTCGTTAAATCGGTGTTCTTGTTAAAGTGCGCCTACGCCAAAGTGACAACTTCTTTAACAAATATGTTCATCCTCATATTTGTTAGGAATCACATAGTTTATGAAATCTAAGCGATACAAAATGACGGCATTACCGACTTCACGTAAACGAAAATAAAATTACTGTAGCCCATTTCATAATATTTCCTTTGGCACCACCAGTACGCATGTGCGAATCTGTGACCTTCCCCTTCGCATTGTATTTGCAAAATGGCCTCTCTGCTGAACGTGTCTGCGAAGTTGGCCCAAACAGTGGGCTCTAAGTCTCTGGTATGTGAACTAAACATTGCTTTCGTTGGCGACAATCAATAGCATGTGCTGAAATTATGACTGCCATTTGCAAAGTGTGTGCTAGAAATTCGAGTAAGCCAAATAAGCACATTGCATAAGAAGTTTCTGTGTTCTTACACAACTTGCGAGAGAAGAACTTAGAAAGGTATTTTATAACTTGCCATCATGTGTTCCAGCTTCCAACATCTATGTGTCTCCATACACTGAATTACGTGAACGGTTTGCAATAATGTATATAGAGTTGTCTTTGAAATTCATGTCAATATTATGCTTGTTTACACTGACCTGACCTTGATCATGAAAAAAGGTCATTCTTAATCTTAACTAAAGATTTTACGAAAACTCGTCCATGCCCTCATGGAAGTTTCAGTTGTCAGTAATAGAGTATCCGCTTCGTGAACAACTTCTTTGAGCTCTCTTTATTTTCTGGCTAACACTTGGAAAGCTGTAAACTATAGACTTATCAGTTGGTGTTCTGAGTGTCATGACTCTTGATATAGTTCATCATTAAAGGGGCACTGATGCAGGTCATTTTCCGTGGACCGGTTGTTTATTTTATTATTGTTTTTCTCCCGTGAGTACCTGGATGATATCCCAGAATTCGTGACTGGTTCGTGACCTCTGCTGCGCAGTCTGTATGCGCAATTGAGAGTTTAATTAACTAAGGTGAAGTCATTTTTACTTTATTACAACTGAAACACTTTGAGGGTTAATCATCTGCCAGTGGTAGAAATGGTAAAAAAACTATTAGGACGGAAAAATAACGAAGCCAATGTACGTCTCTATATTTTGTCTCATAACCCTAATTAGTTTATTGTCATATTTGTATGATTTTGAAAATTTATAAAAGAACACAGGGTCTGCTTATGCTTATAGTAAATTTCTAACATGACAGCAACATTTATACATTGTATAGATTGCCAATGTGGATCCTGTTTCACACACATACCCGATCTAGTGTCTGTTTTCTGTCATATAGATTCTGCTGAATGCTACAACAAATAAATTAAAACAAAATGCAAATAATGAATGTAAAACACACTAATTTTATAGCAACAGTGTCAGGCTACTACCTTGTTCAGGAATGTATCCATCAATATCCACATAAAACAACAATATTCCATTCATCTGCAGCTGGTAAATAATCCTGCTCTGTGTCGTGTGTCTTAAAACAGTCTAATTTGTGAAAAAGTAACACATCGTTTCACGTCTTTTACATTGGTGAAAACCTGATAAACCACTCATTGGTCACCCAAGATAGCACACCTGGCAACTAATTGTATGATGTCCGCCATTCTAAGTAATTTAGTTAACCAATAATGAGCAATCAATCCACGCAAGGGTGATAATTCTTTGAACTAAATTGAAGGGAGGATGTTGTGTTTACACTCACACTTTACGACAGGGTGTATTCAGTGTAGATTAGTACATCTACACACACTGCCTTTTGACAAATCCGCTGTAGAAGATAAAAGTAATTATTCAATCAGTGTGTTATTGGTTAATCCTATGACTGATGTTTGTTTGTGTAACTCAGCATCACTTGCATGCACATATTACATAACATACAATACATTTGCCACTACAGATCTTGATTTATAATGTTGAGTATTTACTCCAGACAGGAGAAATGCCAAATGGGAACCTATGTAAAGTAATTTTAGTGATGTTACCACTATTTATACCCGTTATAAATCCATTAATTGACCATCAAGTGAATGATTACAAATAACATGTGTAGGTGTATACCATCAAACGCGAGTTACAGCAAGGAAGATGTAATCTCTGTGTCGCATGCAGCCTGAAATCACTTACGGGCCAAAACTATTTTGAGGATACCAACGAAACTTCATTGTTACATGTATAAGAAATGCACATAGGTATTTGCTGTGTGCTGAGTAAATTGGTATCATCAGTCTTTTTTTTTTACGTAAGACAATTTTCAGATTTCTCTACCAATGGCAAAGTCGTTATTAGTTTACGAATTCAGATAAACACTTTTGTGTTTTTTATTATCATAGATAATAAACCAGGGTCGTAGCTACCAAAATTTACATATGATGTTTGTTATGACAGCTGGGCCAACCCTCAAAACTCAGACTTGAATGAAACAAATGGCTTGCTACGTGTATTGTAGACATCTTATTTTCACATGATGTGATTAAATAGGTAAAAGGTAAGAAACACAGAAATAGGATCAAATTGGATCAGTCACTATACCATCCAGGCATCAGAAAAAAAACTACACTGCTGGGATATTTTGTTACAATCAGATAAGGAATACCATGGATATTTTTAAATAACGGCATGTGGCATCCATCCTGTTCACAGTTTAGGGTGAAGAAATTCTGCTAATGTGGACAGGAGCCCAGTCCCCGTGTCCGTCATGGTCGAAGGAGCAGGTGCTGACCAATTTGCAGCTTGGTTTCGTAATTAGACTGTTGGCGAGAAACATTATTCCCTCCACATCAATGCCACTTTAAGATGGCTAGGGGTTTAAAAAATGACAGCAACACCTTGTTGTACAAATGGGCATGTCACAAGATATCTGTTATCTTTTTCATGTTGGGTCAGGTATATCTTTCTGAACATTGTTTTCACTAATCCATGATTTCTACAACAGGATGGGTGGTAGGGTTTGCAATCTTGTCTTATACAGGATCAGCACTTTGAGCATGATATCTAAGTATGGAAAAAGTGCAGTACAAATCCACTATTACTATTGCTATCACATTAGAAGAGACAATATCTAAAATGATTAATTTTATTTGAATGCAGCCAGTTTAAAATAGAATATGGTTGGTTCATATGGTATATATGATTTTGAGATGACAGAAAATGCTTGATCATTTTCATTGGTAGAATTTATGGATTAAGGACACCTCTGTCACAGAGCCAATGACATGATTGATATTTCCTCAGCCTTGATTTAAAGTCATTGTTGGTGGTTGGTATTTGTTTGATGTTGTATTACAGTATTATGACATTTGGTTCATGAAGAATGCAGTGTATTTCGTTACACTCCAGCACTGAGTCTAACAAAACCTAGTAAAAGGTCGCGTCAGGTAACCTTCGAGCAACCAATGACAGTGCAATCAAATGCGAGACAGTTAAATAGATTTAACCAATCAGACAACAGCTACTATTTTGGGATCGGAGGGACTTTCAAAATATTAAGGTCAGTGACAGGAATCTCTCCACAGACAAAAATCAGCATATAACACAGTTATTTGACCTGCAGTATATACGCTTTGGGGTTTCTGTTGACATGGTTACCATTAGCTAATATTTCCGCAAGATAACATCTTTGAATATTGTCAAAAACACTATTTTCAGTGACTGTTAACTCACCATTGTCATGGCTGTACGTAAGTGGTGCCTTTTGCTATTTACAGGTTTTTATCCCCCTGGCATGTAATGTGGGGGGGATATAGTCGATGCCTCGTCTGTCCGTCCGTCCGTCCGTAATCATTTTGTTTCCGGAGCATAACTCAGAAACCGTTCAATATTTTTAGACCATACTTGATAGATATGGTAATCTCAGCCTATGGTTGTGCCCTTTGCTATTTACAGATTTTTGGCATTTATATTTTTTTGGTTTTTCCATTGAACATTTTGGTGTTAGTCTCATGGTGGGGTGGGCTGCGTTTCCAGAGCATAACTCAAAAAACGTTCCATATTTTTCTGCAAAACTTGGTAGATACAGTATGGTTCAAAATTATTGAGAATAGCTAGAGCATTTCATATTATTAAACGAGAACAAATCAGGTAAAATTGAATGTATTGTGAAAGTGAACTGACCTTTTCATGTTGTGTAGGTAACAATTTAATATTTTATCAAGTCTCCTTGAGCTTCACGGCACAGTCTAAGACGGGTAGGCATACTTCCTATCAGAGAGGTTAGTGTCTCGTGAGTTATGCTGTCCCAGTATCGGACCACTTCTCTCTTCATGTCTTTAATTTTTGTCAGCCCCTTTTGATTCACACATTCCTTCATCATCCCCCAAATGTTCTCAATGGGATTTAAGTCAGGACTATATGCAGGAAATGGTAATGCAGTCACATTTTTCTCCTGAAACCACTGCTTGGCATGTTTTGCGGTGTGTTTAGGATCAATATCTTGCTGCAAAATCCAGTCATTTCCATAAAACACATGTGCACTTGGAAGGAGAAAATTATCTAATATGTTAGTGTAGTGTTGACTTGTCAGATTTCCCTCAAACACACACAGCGGGGTCGTTCCTAATAAGGATATCCCTCCCCGTACATGAAACTTTGGGCTGTATTTAGGTCGTCGATACAACGGTGCTGACGCAGACTTTGTCCATATTTTCACATTATTGGGATATACCCATATTGAGCTTTCATCAGTAAAAATCACATTTTCCCAGTCAAAGTTTTCATGTGCCAAACACCACTCAACACGCCTGTCTTTATGTTCTTGTTTCATGAGAGGAGAAGGAATTCCAGTCTTTTTCTCCCATCCAAGATCAATCAAATTTCTTCTAACTGTAGATTTTGATACAACTGTTGATCCCCTTTCTATCATTTCATACCTGATGTTGGAGATGCTTGCCCTTTGCTTTTTAGACGCTAAAATTCCCAGCCGGGCGCGATCTGAGAAGTCCAATTTTCTGGGTCTCCCTGCTCCTTTCTGGTGCCCAAAATCCTTTCCCTCTTTAAAATTCTTCCTAATCCTATACACAGTAGAAAGAGGAGTTCCTGTTCTCTCTGCCAGTGTATTGACATCATCAATTCCTTGATTATACAACTCAAAAATCAACCTTCTTTTATCTTCAGCAGACATTGTTGACAGTGCTGAGGAAAATGACGTCTGCTACAAATTCAGGGGAGGTAACTCTAATTGTACTATACTCAGTAGGCCAAGATGAGTTACCTCCCTTATACCATTACTTAGTTTTAAGTATCAGTGAATCGGTTGAGGTGTTAGGGTAGCTCAAAGTAAGAAGAAAAATTCTCAATAATTATGAACCAGACTATATGTCAATCAGAACCTAAAGTGGTGCCTTTTGCTATGTACAGGATCTTGTGATGTATTATTTTCTCGGTTTCCATGGAAGCGTTTCGTACTTACTCTACAAAGTGAGAGGTGTGTTTTGTTTCCGGAGCAGAACTCAAAAACTTCTTACTATCTGTCAGTGTTACTTGGTAGATATGTGTGACTGGCCCCAAAGTGGTGCCTTTTGCTATTTACACGTTTTTCTGATTGATTATTTTCTCAGTTTCTATGGAAACGTTTCGGACTTAGTCCCAAAATGGAGGGATGGGCTTCATTTCCGGAGCAGAACTCAAACAACGTTCAATATTTTTCTGCAAAACTTGGTTGATATATCAATCAGAACCTAAAGTGGTGCCTTTTGCTATTTACAGGTTTTTGTGATTTATCATTTTCTTGGTTTCCATGGAAACATTTCGGACTTAGTCTCAAAATTGAGGTATGGGCTTCATTTCCGGAGCAGAACTCAAAAACCATTGAATATTTTTCAGCAAAACTTGGTAGATATATCAACTGGAACCTAAAGTGGTGCCTTTTGCTATTTCCAGGTATTAGTGATGTATGATTTTCTCAATTTCCATGGAAACTTTTTTGACTTACTCTCAGAAGTGAGAGGTGTGTTTTGTTTCCGGAACTGAACTCAGAAACTTCTTAATATCTGTCACTATCTTAAAACTATCTTAAAACTTGGTAGATATGTGTGGCAGACCCAAAAGTGGTGCCTTTTGCAATTTGAAGGTTTTTATGATGTATTATTTTCTCGGTTCCATGAACACGTTGCTGACTTTGTTTCTGGAGCACAACTCGAAAACCATTTCATATCTTTCAACAGATCTTGGCAGATATATGAGACAGATCTTGAAATGGTGACTTTTTCTGATTACAGATATATGGCATTTATATTTTTCATGAATTCCATGGAAACAATTCAGATTTGATCTAAGAACACAATAAGTAACTGTTGGATGATTTGTCATTTCAAATATGTGGGGGCTGGGGGGATATGTCATCTTCTGATGACTCTTGTTTGAAGAATGTGACCACATTGTCTGATCGTACAAGGTTCAATTCCCAGCATGGGTGTAATGTGTGAAGGTCATTTCTGATACACCTACCTTGATTGTCTGAATATTGCTTCAAGCGAGACATCATTATGTGTACTTTTTTGTTTTCTTGTGAATTTACATTTTGGTAGACATGTCTGACTGAGGCAGTTCACACGTTGTTTTCTGGTGTATTTTCAGTTCAGCCAACTGTCCAAACCCCTTGCAGCCTCCTCAAGGGACTTCCACTTCAAGATTCACGGCCGGAACACAGACTCCAAAGTATCCAACTCTGCACAGGTATGGAACAGTCAATGTACTAGTATTCAAATTGTCTAGGGGTGAAGGTTACTCTAATGATCGAGTAACTTTAATTTTACGCTGCCCTCAGCAATATTCCAGCTATATCGCTTCAGTGTGTAAATAATCAAGTGTGGACCAGATAATCCGGTGATCAACAGCATGAGCATCAATCCGCACAACTGCAAACCAAGGCATGTGTCATCCAAGTCAGCAAGCCTGACCACTTGATCACATTAGTCGCCTCTTATGACAAACATAGTCAACTTTTGTGGCAAGCATGGGTTGCTGAGGGCCCATTCTTTCCCAGACCTTCACGGGTAGTTAGTCTACTCATGTCAGGGATTGAAATTTGTCAAACAGTATTTCATATTTCTTATGTATACCATAAAGCTATAATTGCAGGAACTTTTCGTGGAAATATTTCTGTATAGGTCAGCACTATAGCCTTGTTTGGTGGTTTTCCTTGTATGTAAATATCAGATTAGTTATATCAAGCTCAGTGTTCCCCTTAGACATTTACATTTGGGGCTCAGGTTGACTCTCCAGTATTTTTTGGTGAGTCAAATCAGAATTTGGGGGTTAGACAATTGACAAAGATAATCAATTTTCAACTAATAATTATTTTTTCAGGAATATATCTTTTAGTCTAAATAGCATTGAATTGTGTGGTTTTGATTAGTGATTTTATTGCATGTGAAGTGATGCCGTGTTTTTGAGTATTTTCACTTCGCACTCCATCATATACACAGGTTTTCTGATCAAGGGAACCCTGTCAAGCTAACATGCTGATACCAATAAAATGCTATCCAAGCTACTGAACTTGAACTGTGCCCAAAATATATGTACACATACTTATACAAAACCACTCTATTCCAGCAATAAGAATACTGCAGAAAGTGACAAAAGTTATTTTAAAAAATACTTCTTATGCTTGCAGTAAGCTTTATCATTGTCAGTGCCTGTTCTGTATGTCCACCCATCCTTCTGTCCATAATCATTTTGTTTACAGAGCATAACTGAATAACCGTTCGATATTTTGCACATTTTGGGCATTTTTGTTTTTCACATGTTTAGACATGTTAAATGGATATTATTCGCGCTTAGTCTCAAAAGGGAGGGGTAGGCTTCATTTCAGTAACACAACTTGAAAACCTTTCAATATCAACAGAACTTGGGAGATTTATAAGACTGATCTTGAAGTGGTGCCTTTTGCTATTTACAATTTGTTTGCATTTATATTTTTCATAATTTCCATTGAAATGATTTGGACCATATATGGTATATGGTCTCTGTTTGGATTTAGTCTAAATAACATCAAGCTGGACTTTAAGCAGTTGTGATTTGCTCTTTCAAATATATGGAAGATATGTCATCTTCTGATAGCTCTTGTTTTTATTATGTTACAATCATTGTGAGCTTTGTGTATTTAGAAATGTGTGCATCTCAAACTAGGGTGCCTGTTGTGAATGAGAATACGATGAAATTAGCATTAAAAGCAATCATTCTCTTCTCAAGTTTGTGTAACACTGAATAATCGTGAAAACGCTTTCCCACTGTGTAATATAGCTGATATGTTTGCTGGTCTGTCCAGATATCTCGGGACTACCCAGTGATTGACCACCAGTATGATGCCGTGGTGGTCGGAGCTGGTGGGGCTGGACTGCGGGCTGCTTTCGGCCTGGCCAATGAAGGGTTCAAGACAGCATGCATCACCAAGTTGTTCCCAACCAGGTCACACACAGTTGCAGCCCAGGTTAGTGTCACTACTTTGGCATCATAGGTTCCTTTAAGAAAATAAAGACCTTTGACAAAGATGGATAGAATTTACAGACATAGGCTTTGTCCATAGTTAAAGATTCATTAAGTTCGTTGATTTATTTTGATCCTGAACATCTGATTTTGTGTGTGTATTATTCAAGGGTGGTATCAATGCTGCTCTTGGACATATGGAAGAGGACAACTGGCGCTGGCACTTCTACGACACTGTGAAGGGTTCAGATTGGCTAGGAGACCAGGATGCCATACACTACATGTGTGAAGAGGCACCAAAAGCTGTGATTGAGGTAACTGTTGCCCACCATGCCCAACATGGTTGGTGAGAATATGCCAACAGTTATTACATGTTTTTGAGCTTGTAATTTTGTTACATCAACAACTACCAGATAACGGACTTCATGCTCAGTGATGTCTTCAGTATTAAGAGTCATTGTTGGATCTTGTACTGAAATTATAAGCTTGACTTTAGAGGTACGGCAATGGTCCCTTTATTTTCATGCTTAAAGTTTGATATTTGTGAAAACTGTGTCTGCTGGTTTGTTTTACCTCTGTGATCATTTGAGTTCCTATGCTGAAACGTATTAAAGGCACATAGTGCCATCACCCATTCCTAATGTTGAGATATTTCATTGATTGATGATTGTCTGTATTGTTCCCTAGTTGGAGAACTATGGTATGCCCTTCAGCAGATTAGAGAATGGCAAGATCTACCAGCGAGCATTTGGAGGTCAGAGTCTCAAGTTTGGCAAGGGTGGTCAGGCCCACCGCTGCTGTTGTGTGGCAGATCGTACTGGCCACTCCCTACTCCATACACTTTATGGCAGGGTGAGTCTCTTGTGAGATCATACCTAACTATGAAAGTTAGTGTACTTTATGTACTGACCTCCTAGTCTGTCCTTTATGTGTATTGCTTAATCGTTACCTCATTCCTCATTACTCAGACTGTCTCAGTTTTACACCTGACATACATTACGGTATACCTGCACTGGGCAAGAGCTGTACAAAACCATTGAACTTAGGTTTTCTGCAGTTAATATATGAAGATGATTTGAAATTCACTTTGATGTAAAACCTCAAAATACAAAAATGTAAACAACTGCAAATGTAAATCCCACCCTAATCCATAAAGTCTCGTTGCCCTTTGCACTTACTGAGTCAGAGCATGATTAACATATATATTCTTGTGGTGATTGGGGCGATAGAGAAGTCTATTGGTTAAAGAGTTTCATGAAGACTTGGGTTCAATTCCCCACATGGGTATGATGTGTGAAGCCAGTTTCTGGTGTCCCCAGCCAAGGCATTGTGGGAGTATTACTGAAAGCAGCGTTAAGTCAAACACTCAGTCTTAATATGAGGGACATTGTTATATTTTTTTCATCACAAGTATTTTATGTTTCAGTCTTTGAAGTATGATACAAACTACTTCATCGAGTATTTCGCCCTTGATCTTATCATGGAGGGAGGAGAGTGTCGTGGAGTTACTGCCCTTTGTTTGGAAGATGGTACCATCCATAGATTCCATTCAAAGAACACCATCATTGCTACTGGGTGAGTTGACTAGCATCGCAGAATGAATGTACATATTTTTCCTTATCCTGACTCATGCTTAATTGCTTATCTCCTCTTTGCTGGCGAAGGTAGTGGAAATACCTGAAATCCCTTGAAGTTCCTTCTGAAAGAAGCGGACGTAAAAATACACTCACCCACGAGTAGCCTCCCCTTTACCGCATAATTGGTCAGTTGACAGGCCATGCTTGTCACTCACTCCTTATAGCCTGACGAGGAGGGTGGCTGGAGTTACCTGGGGTCTCCACTACAGCAATACGTTTTTTAACTATTTCAGTCCTTTTACTATATTTACGTAATATGCAGTATTTGGTTTATGTATATGTATCACAATTTGTTCATTTGTGATTATTGTGTGTTAGTCTCAGTTGATGAAATCTTGTTTACAGAGTAGATTACGGCTGTCAGCGGTTGACCCGCTCTTAGTCTCCAGTGGCATGTAAGCCCTTATGTTCTTCCACTATTTGCTGTGAAATTTGCAGAAATTTATCTGTTTCAGAATGTATAGTATAAATTCGTTCTCTTCACAGGCGTGTGAGGGGCAGGCAATGTTGACTTTCGTTAGTGATTTAGCTTCGGATAACCGCCTTTTCATTAACTGCTGAATTTCATTCCAGTCAGGTGTGTCTCCGGTGTTATACCTTGCGACCAACGAGTCATCCCCTAGACCACAGAAGAGTACTTCATCGGGAATGTGGCCGTTGCAGCCTAAGAAGTCAAGATCACCATCGTCTTCGTCGAAGACTCAACATTCTTCTATGAAGAAGTCCTGCGGTGATGAGATTGTCCCTCTACAGGAACGACATATCTATGATGAGCTGGCGTTGATGCTACTCTTCGAGCAGAATGTCAACAGGCATAGACAACTCCGGGTCGTCAGACAACATAGACTTCGTCACCAGCCTTGCTCATCACTGCAGACACCTCTACGATTCAGCCGTGACTGCACTCAATGCAGCTGTTCGACGCAGATGCCTTCTTGCAACATGAGCTTGGGAAAGTCTTGTTGAAGAAGAACGAAGGCTATAATCTTCAACTACGTTGGGTGCTGCTCCAGGTGAGCACTCAAGTAGATCTGCACTCACTCCAGAGGATGAAGAGGATGCATATGCATGCACCTGTTCAGGAAGATCATCACCGTTGTCCCGTCGGAGAGAGATCCTCCAACGTCAAGTGAGTGCACCGGCACGGGCAAGTGCACTCACGTGGGTGACTACACTCGCGTGAGTGAAGAAGCTCATGTTGGTGAGTGCACTCACGTGGGTGACTACACTCGCGTGAGTGAAGAAGCTCATGTTGGTGAGTGCACTCACAGGTCTACTCTTCAACAGAGTAGATCTTCAGCAGTCTCCCAGACCTGGACTCGCATAAGAGGATCGTCGGCATCCATCGAATGTGTCGCACTCACGGAAGGATGAAGACAGATATTACCGATCGTCTTCTCCAAAGAAAGCTCTCGTCTCTGACTAGGAAGTCACATCGTGAATTACTAATAGTCTGGACTTAGTTTCACCATCCAAGGACTCCAACAAACCCAACACTTATTGGATGAAGAAGGAAGGCATGAGTTGACGTTTCTGCTGATAACTCCGATATTTTCGATTTCTGAGAAGTTATCTACGGCATTCAAGTTAGCAACTAAGTTTCAACAACAACCTTTGTCACCTTTCCATGCTCATCGCTTCCCTCTTCACCATATGGAGCCCTCCATCAGAGCATGGCTTGCTCAGCTGAACACCTCCACGAGACGCACTTCTTCGGATGGGCTTGATTCAGAGTGGATGCGGCTTCGAGAGGCATTTCAGCTAATCAACCAGACATTTGGATCGCTGCAAATAGACATATTTGCGACAAGGTTCCACAAACAGACTACAGCCTTTGTACCAGATCCGTTAGCCTGGGCAACAGACTCTCTCAGCATCCCATGGGAAGACACTGTTTTTACTTGCCTTGACTACAGCTGCACGAGTGTCAGAAATTCATGTTCTAGACTTCAACCACAGGAGTTCTGATGCAAGTCATCAGCAGACAGCTCATCTGGGTCTACGATGGGATTTTATTGCGAAAAATCAACTGCCAGGTCATCCGGATAGACAATTCCACATACCGGCATTATCCTCCATCCTGGGTCCTCATGGTACTCAAGATTTATCATTATGTCCAGTCAGAGCATGGAAGATATACATTGTATGTACCAAGTCTGGAAGGCAACGTTTCAAGCCCCTGTTTATCACTATTATCTACTGGGACACTTACGGAAGTATCCTGGCACACTATCTCAGTGTGGATCAGAGCTGTTATATTGAGAGCCTGTAAAGCAGCAGGATTGGAACCTCTGTGAGCCTCCAACCCATATGAAGTCAGAGCCTTGGCCTCTACACCAGTGCTACATGGGAATCAACTATAATGGAGGGAAACTAGCAGGACGCTAGTTACTTTTGATGTTATCACGTGCCAGTCAGCGAAGTCGTCTACGGAAGACAAGTTTGACTGGATGTGATCCCCCCAGAATCTACAATGAATATTAGAAGAACAGGACCGAATTATGGCCGTTACAAGTTCCCATTAAGGGGAGAAATTATTGGATGTAATTTTGAACAGCCAGCAGAATCCAGTGTGGCCTGACCCACTGCCGTTTCCGTCGGATTCTGTAAGCAATTAAGCATGAGTCAGGATAATTAAAAATATGTAATTTTCTGAATAAAATTGATATTTTATACTTATCCTGACTCATGACGAAAGCCCTCCCAGCCACCCCTCACAGGCACACTGAGTTCCTATAATTCTCTTGTCGTGCAATTTACAGGAGAGAGTGACAAGCGTGGTCAGTCATCTGACCAATAACGCGGGAAAGGGGAGGCTACTCATGGGTGAGTGTATTTTTACGTCTGCCTCTTTTGGAAGGGAACTGCAAGGGGTTTCAGGTATTTCCACAACCTTCGTCAGGGAAGAGGAGATAAGCAATTAAGCATGAGTCAGGATTAGTATGAAATATCAGTTTTATTCAGAAAATTACATTTTACCATAAAAATGGAAGTCTTTCATTCATCAAAAGTGCAGAGGATATTTTTCTTTACATGTATGTCATGTCATGTACGAGACATCATGAAATATGTAAATATGGCTAGATGTTAAAGACTAGAAGTGATGATATATCATGTAACAAAGTGTTGAAGTGTGAGCTCCTTCTTTGCACAATATGTACAGCTCTGGTCTCCCAGTCTTTATGGCACAGGTATCTGTGACAAAAACTGTGGGTCAAACTTCTAGTGTCATCTTGATTATGAATTTAGGTTTGTTAGCACCATACCAGCTTGTCGGTTTCACCAAAGTGATGAGCCTGATTTAGTTTGGGCTTCTTCCCATTGATAGGCATCCTTTGTATAACTGAGTCTGTGAAGATCCGTTTTAGAATTGATCTTCAGTAACCCATGATTGTCATGAGAGGGAACTAACTGGATCACTGACTAGATTGACATATCATTATCATCCCAATTGGATAGATTGATGCCCTTGCTGTTGATCACTGGATCGTCTGGTCCGTACTTGATTATTTACATATAACTGGAATATTGCTGAGTGCAGCAGACCAACCAAACCAATTGTATATCTGAACTGCTGTCAAAAGTGACACAAGACCAGAATTAGATATCCCCAACTCCTATAAAACTGTGGGACAGTGGTGAGTTGAACTATGATGTACATGAGTTGTTAGTGCATTACTTCATGTTGCAGAGGATATGGACGTGCCTACTTCTCGTGCACATCTGCTCACACTTGTACAGGGGATGGCACAGCTATGATCAATCGGGCAGGTCTGGCTAATGAGGACATGGAGTTTGTGCAGTTTCACCCGACAGGTATGTCTGTCTTTGTAGACCAATACGCATCACTGACACTTAAAATGTTATCATCCCATTTGGGGAACTGACCTTTCTGTTTCATTGATCAGAGGTAGTCAGTTTCTTGAAGCTGTGATTGGCATGAAGAGATCTAAAAAACTGAGAGTTGGGGTGAGTTATGTAATGTATCTTACGTGGCCACAGAGTTACTTTCCTTCCTTTGTACACCTATGTGATGGAGCTGTAGGTTGTAGCTGTGTTGTACAGAATGGAAAGTAAACATTTCTTGTTTAATAGTGTAGGAAAGAATGTAGTAGTATTTGCATTTGCAGTGAACCATGTATTCATTATCATGAAATCAAAGAGTTACTTCCCTTCATTTGTCCGCCTACAGCACAGTGAGGTTGGTTGCAGGTATCTACGGCGCTGGATGTCTGATCACAGAAGGATCTCGGGGTGAGGGAGGATACTTGGTCAACTCAGAGGGAGAGAGATTTATGGAGAGATATGCTCCCACAGCCAAAGACCTGGCCTCTCGTGATGTTGTGTCTAGGTCTATTACTCTTGAAATCCGAGAAGGGCGGTAAGAAAATATCTTGTTGCTATTTCACTTGGCTACTTTCTTTTGTCAATCAGATCATCATTTTATAGATGTTGGTTACAGGGGTGAAGATATAGAGATGGACGTGTCAATGATGGATGTTGTGTTGGTTACAGGGTAATAGGTGGGTGTGGTGTTGGTTACATGAGTGTAGGCCCAGAGGTGGACATGTCACTGATTGATGATTTGTTGGTTACAACGGTGTAAGTGCAGAGGTCATGTCACTGATGAGTGTTGTGTTGGTCACAGAGGTGTACACAGAGAAAAGGACTTGTCACTGATAGGTATTGTGTTGGTTACAGAGGTGCAGTTGGAGAGATGAATGTGTCATAATGGATGTTGTGTTGGTTACAGATGTGTAGGCCTAGAGAAAGGTGTGTCATAATGGATGTTGTGTTGGTTACAGAGGTGTAGGCCTAGAGAAAGGTGTGTCAGTGATGGATGTTGTGTTGGTTACAGATGTGTAGGCCCAGAGAAAGGTGTGTCAGTGATGGATGTTGTGTTGGTTACAGAGGTGTAGGCCTAGAGAAAGGTGTGTCAGTGATGGATGTTGTGTTGGTTACAGAGGTGTAGGCCTAGAGAAAGGTGTGTCAGTGATGGATGTTGTGTTGGTTACAGATGTGTAGGCCCAGAGAAAGGTGTGTCAGTGATGGATGTTGTGTTGGTTACAGAGGTGTAGGCCTAGAGAAAGGTGTGTCAGTGATGGATGTTGTGTTGGTTACAGAGGTGTAGGCCCAGAGAAAGGTGTGTCAGTGATGGATGTTGTGTTGGTTACAGATGTGTAGGCCCAGAGAAAGGTGTGTCAGTGATGGATGTTGTGTTGGTTACAGAGGTGTAGGCCTAGAGAAAGGTGTGTCAGTGATGGATGTTGTGTTGGTTACAGATGTGTAGGCCCAGAGAAAGGTGTGTCAGTGATGGATGTTGTGTTGGTTACAGATGTGTAGGACTAGAGAAAGGTGTGTCAGTGATGGATGTTGTGTTGGTTACAGATGTGTAGGCCTAGAGAAAGGTGTGTCAGTGATGGATGTTGTGTTGGTTACAGAGGTGTAGGCCTAGAGAAAGGTGTGTCAGTGATGGATGTTGTGTTGGTTACAGAGGTGTAGGCCTAGAGAAAGGTGTGTCAGTGATGGATGTTGTGTTGGTTACAGAGGTGTAGGCCCAGAGAAGGACCATGTGTTCCTGCAGCTCCACCATCTGCCACCAGATGTCCTCAAGGCTCGCCTGCCTGGCATTTCCGAGACAGCCATGATCTTTGCTGGGGTGGATGTGACGCGTGAACCTATCCCTGTGCTACCAACTGTTCACTACAACATGGGGGGAATACCCACCAACTACAAGGGACAGGTGGGTGATGTATTGCCTAAGACTAAACTTGCCTAAGACAAAACATGATATGTAATGGAGAGATGCCAGTGCTGTTTATGAAAAAAAAAAAATTGTACAATTGCAATGCAATATTTTTTATGAAAACGGTTATATTCAGGAATATACTTGCTTCCTCAGTAAAGTACAGATTCCAGTACTGTTTGAGGGTTTGGCCCATCCAGAATTCACACCCACACTGTCAGCGTCAAGCTTCTGATCAGCATCCCACAAGTGATTTTACAACTTTGACAAGAATGGAAGCAATTCCCAGTTTTTTCATGCTTTCATAAATTGCTGAAAAAGTTATACTTTGTTTCAAAATGCCCAAATTAAATGCTCTATCCTTCCATCTACATGAATTTACAAATATTTTGAAGTGACTATGCTTTAAGTAGTCTCTGGTCTTCAGGTGGTGCAGTACACGAGGGAGTCTGGTGACCAGGTGGTGCCTGGTCTGTATGCCTGTGGGGAAGCAGCTTGTGCTTCAGTGCATGGAGCTAACCGTCTTGGTGCCAACTCTCTGCTTGATCTTGTTGTGTTTGGCAGAGCATGTGCCAACACCATCATTGAGGAGAACAGGCCAGGGGAGCCTATTGGGCCCATTAGTCAGAATGCAGGCGAAGCCTCAGTGGCAAATGTCGACAAAGTTCGATATTCCAATGGAAGCATCCCCACAGCAGAACTTCGACTCAAGATGCAGAAGGTTTGTGCTCTAGGCAGTTGTTGCACAGAAACTTACACGGACATACGGATGTAAACAAACGATGCATTTCATTACAGTCCAATGTTAAATTTCTTGTTTATAGAATTTTGTGTTTATTTTCTTTGGACTGCTGTTTGCTCCAGTTATTTCATCCCTTAATAAAATTTGCATGATAATATGACATTGTTTGCGTGTCATAAAAGGGAAAATTTAGACACATTCAAACTAGGAGAAGAGCAGGTTTATGTATATGGTATATTGCATGAGAATCATATTTTCCACAGAACATGCAGACATATGCCAGTGTGTTCCGTGATGGCAACAACCTACAGGAAGGGTGTAGGAAGATGGCGGAGGTGTACAAAGAGATGGAAGACTTAAAGGTCAGTATGGGCAGTGGAATACTCTAGTGGTTAAAGCATTAGGCCATCATGCTGAAAACACGAGTTCAATACTCCGCATAGGTACGATATGTGAAGCCCATTTCTGTTGTCGCCCTTGTGATATTGCTGGAATATTGCTTTTGATATAAATGCGTCATATAACAATACTGACACAAATAGAAAATACTGAAGACTGGCTTCAATATTTGGAGCTCAGTTAAGTTTGCAACAGCACATGGTATGGAAACCCAAGATGACAACACATGACAAATCAAGTGCCAGGCTCTGTCCAGTGTGGACATATTGTTAAATACACTTCCTGCAAATTTCAGTTTGGTTGTAAGTAAGAGGATAAGTGTGAGTGAGGGAGTGAGTTTAGTTTTATGCAGCACTCATCAATATTCCAGGCTATATGGCATCTGTCAATAAAATAATTGGATCTGGACCAGATAATCCAGTGATCAACAGCATGAACATCGATCCACATAACTGGGATATGATAACATGTGTCAACCAACTCAGTGAGCCTGAGCACCTTATCCTGTTAGTCACCTCTTATGACAAGCATGGGTTACTGTTACTGAAGATCAATTCTAACCCGGTTCTTCACAGGTGGCCATGTTAAAGGAGGATGTTGGATTTTTTTAAACATATCAAGTCCTTACATTTGCCTGCTTTCAGGTTTCTGATCGAGGTCTGATCTGGAACACAGACTTGGTAGAGACATTGGAACTCCAGAACTTGATGCTAAATGCAGTCCAGACAGTCGAGTCTGCAGAGAAAAGGAAGGAGAGTCGGGGAGCACATGCAAGGGAAGACTTCCAGGTAAACTAAATTGTTGGACACAAGTTGCTTATAGGCAAGTAGGCTGTTGGAAACTGTAGCATGATAAACGTCTTGGTGAGCCAAACTGTCTGATATGCCTTGCATCCGGGGGCGCTAAACTGTTCAACACTTGTTACATCCAGGTGAATTAAACTGTTTAACACCTCTGTTGAACATGTTATATGATATTGCTTATGCAACATCTATGCTTTATGACACCTACTGTGAGTTAAACATGTATAAGCTTGACAGTATTACACCTGCTGCTTTATCATCAAGGTGAGCTAAACTGTCCGACGTGTTAGTCTTAACTTTTTATGTTGAAAGCAGGCAAGTGTCAATACACCATTTTTAAAGTGGACGTCTTTTTCCTTGGACGAGTACACTGATTGCTCAGTAGTGAGAATCTCAACTTGTACTTCAGGTTCGGATTGATGAATATGACTACAGTAAGCCAATTGAAGGACAGAAGAAGAAAGCTTTTGATGATCACTGGAGGAAACACACACTCTCATATGTTGATGCTGATACTGGAAAGGTAGGTAGACCCGTGGTGACCTGGGCCAAAATAGGTCCACAGACCCCTGTTACTTGTATGTACATGGGTCCTGTGTTAGAATATATCCTCAGCCCTGTAGTAGTTGTCCCAGTTAAGGTTCTGTGTTCATATAGATCCCCAGACCACCTGTATGAGGATATATACCCCAAATATGTTGCTTGTTCCTATTAAGGTGCTGTGTTAAGATATATCCCTAGCCAATTATAGTAAAGTAGAGCTAGTAGAGAGTGAAATTATCACTCTTCAACAAATAGTACAGTAAATATTAACATAACACATTATTTTTCCTTATCCTGAATCATGCTCAACTGCTTATCTCCTCCTCCTGGCGAGGGTAATGGAACACCTGAAATCCCTTGAAGTTCCCTTCTAGAAGAAGCGGACGTAAAATTCACACTCACCCATGTATTACCTCCCCTCCAATGCACATGGTCAGCTGACTGCCATGATTTTCTGCATAAATTTGATGTTTTATACTTATCCTGACTCATGGCGAAAGCCGTCCCAGTCACCCCTCACAGACACGCTGAATTCTTGTATTCTCTTGTCGGGCGATTATAGGAGAGAGTGAAGAGTCATGGTGGTCAGCTGACCATGTGAATGGGAGGGGAGGTAATACAGGGATGAGTGAATTTTACGTCCGCTTCTTTTGGAACTTCAAGGGATTTACGGTGTTCCACTACTTTCGCCAGGAATCACTGTGATGTGCTTGTGTTTTGCAAGATTCATTGTGATGTGCTTGTGTTTTTCAGGTGAAAATTGACTACAGGCCTGTGATAGATGAAACCCTCAACGCTCAGGATTGTCCCATGGTAGAGCCAGCAGTCAGGTCCTACTAGGAACAAACACAGTTTTCAGTTATGGTGAGGAAATCAGTCGAACTGTTTTGATGTATTTTAAAGTTTGTGGGGTTCTGAAACCTAGTATTAGTATAATGATAAGTTGACCCTAGTATAATCTGTATAGTTGGATTTCAAACATACAATGGAACATACATTTTTAACTCATAGTTTTACTGTTTTATGAAGTTTTGAGAATAAATCATAATACATTTCTTTTGTTCTGAAAAAGCAAAGCAATTGAACATTCAACACACCAACCAGTAGATCAGTGTAGATGAGGTTACAGTTGTTTGCTTGGTTGGTATAGGGAACAAAATTATATATCAGGCACCCTAAACAAACTCTATTTGATGTCTGGGAGTGTTTCATAAGTATCCTGACGTGTCATCAAAATACAGTTGTTATTATTAATATGTTGTGACCAACTCATGTTACAAACTAGGTAATTTAATGACACTTGCAGTTGCTTGTTTATCCAACTCAAATGCAAGATCTGAGCAACTGCTCTCCCTTCTCCAGTTTGGTCTTCCTAAATCACCAGTGACTTGTTAATTAAAGGCAGAGTTTCGTCCTCAGACAAATCATTTTGATTGGTTGTTAAAATTCAAAGAGAAATTCTACCCAAATAATCTCTATGGTAGGTGAGATAGAGATGGAAAGGTCACATGCAGAAAAATCTGTGGTTGTGAGAATAGGTTCATAACACACTGGATTGTGTTACTGTGTAGAACGTGGCAAGTTAACTGTATGAAGAGTTGTTTCTTATTTCAGGTCAGGTTGGTCGACAAGTGTTGACACATCCCAGTGGCACAGAGAGCATTCGTTTTTGGCAGCCGACTGGATTAGAAACAGCTGACATTACACAGATGGAACTGACTGGGATATGGACACTCCTGCATGTTTAGCTCTTGTGTACCTAATGTTGCCGTCATGCTTGCTGACGCTTTTTTGTCAACCAGTGCTTGAGAATAATGGTTAAAATTCCTGTTGGTAATGAAAGTTGGATAATCTCTGAAGACATGAAGATGTTACAGGATTAATCATGTGATGAGTGAATGTTGTTTGTACATATTTATTGTGGAATATATTCATTCTGATGTAAATAAACTGTTCTGGACTTGCATCTGCAGTGAAAGACACATTAGCTTTGATACAGATTTTGCCGCATTGTCACAGACTTGTCATTTGTTTTGGTTTGGGTAGCTCATTCAGGGGTACCTAGTCTTGTTGTCACACGTGAGTGACATCCATCTACTCGGTAACTGCTTAATCCTCTACTTATCAAGGGCTTGTATCTCAGTAAATCTGTACTTGGTGCTTTTCTCACAATCTCAAATTACATTCCTTGGATTTCCATTTGCCTCTTTGGCTATGTTTCTAAGTTTCTTACACAGTTCCAGTTAGAATGTGAATTCTAAACCAATCTCAGTGTTGTAATATCAACAGCATGGCAGCTAGTCACACTGATTGGAATAGAGTTCGGCAGATATTTCGTATACAAACACTGACTGACACTCAAAAGCAAGCCCTCAGGAATCATTTTGATTGAGAAGATGTCTTCATGCTCATATTGTTTCAAGTTACTGCCACCGATTCCCTCATGCATGCATTTCATGATCAATACATGATAATTGAAAGTCAAGGGTAGGTAATTTGTGGG
Source organism: Haliotis asinina (assembly GCF_037392515.1). Lineage (NCBI taxonomy): Eukaryota > Metazoa > Mollusca > Gastropoda > Lepetellida > Haliotidae > Haliotis > Haliotis asinina. The sequence goes on along the minus strand of NC_090282.1, from coordinate 14,228,133 downwards.
TAAGAACCTGTTTTATTTGCCTTGATGTACATTCTTAAGCTTCACAATGGCATAAAAATCTACATCTAAACATTACCAAAAGCAATGAAGCTGAACTTGTTTTGCCATACAGTTTTATTTACTGAACATACTGATGAGATTAGGTTTCTAGTAGTTTCATTAGGGTAAGTGAACTACATTACTTTGTCAAATATGAAGACATGGAAAAGCCATACTCTGATCTTTAAGTCTATTCCAGCTGAGGGACCCAGATGTAACATCTGTTTGGGAGCATTCACAAAAGGCATGGCTGTTTGTTTTTTCAGGTTATCTGAACACCTTTTCAGTTACATATTAAGTTTGATAAAAAATTATCGGAAAGACTTTGATATCATTTTCTTTTCTGTAGCACTTTGCCGGTAAGGCATTGATCCGTTTCTTGTACCACAATCTACCACATTTCAGTGATCCTATGGATGTGATACACCAACTTGATATTAACATTGAAAACAGATCAGACTTGTGAATGTTATGAAATTACATTGGACACACGGAAAATGTAACATTCAAAACACCTGACTGATTCAGTAAGACTGAGGCGTCAATCAAAACTCTTGTCTCCGCTATTACTATATTTGCTGTTTTCCCTACTGAAACTGCACTCGATGAACTACCTCTAGACAAGTCTGTATGTAATCTTTACAAGCGCTGCCATACATGAAAAAAAATACAAGAAATATATGTGACATCCCTCAATTTCTCGTGTGTATCAGTCCGAGATAACAGGAACAACATGAAATGTGCCTAAGAACAATTCTCAAAGGTTTTAGTTTTATCATTTATCAGTGAACTATGTTCTCCATCATCTCCACTAAACCATACGTGGATAGGGGGAAGGCTTCTTCCCTTTTTTCTTTAAAAAAAATTATGGGGTGTGGATGTGGAGAGACATCCCATTCACCATGAAAGTATATTTAATGGCCATTGAAACTCTCCTGAAAATGGAGTGTGCTTCTTGGAATCTGATTTTGTTAAATCATTGAGAACAATCCAGGAGAAGATCATCAGTGCACTTGCTGTGGAAGCCATTATAGAATATGAGTCGTGTTCACATCTGCTGCCTTCTATGGTTACAGGTGTTGCGCCTATCAAGTAGTTTTGAGTAGATAAAAAAAAAAGTATTTGAGTAGCTGAATAATTTCTTTGTAGTAGTTCAGTACATTAACATAAGGTTAGTTCGGTCAGTTGGTTTTGTAATGTGAAGAATATATAACAATGATTTAGATGTAAAGGTACTGCAGTACATAGCTAATAAAATACAGTAGGGTTGACTCATTATCATCTAACAGTTGACAGCTACATTTTAAAAATGTTGAAAATGCTGTAGTTGAATCTCCCTGCTTAGTCATACCGAACTACATAACAGAACACGTTTTTTGCTTTGCTGTCTAAAGGAATGAAACAAGGACTGGTCAACTCCAGAGTTGACTGCTAGAATGAGGTGTCTTTGTTCATCTGTGGCAGTGTGTCTCAGAGGGCATGTCCACATGTTCGTTGTTACAATCTTGAATGTTACCCCCAAGATTTACCTCAACTTACTAACTGGGGCACAAGGGGACTGCAATCAATAAATACTCATGGAAACAAATAAGAGAACACATGAAAGTACAAGTTCTCCCTTACTTGTTTCCACGAGTATATTTTACAGGTCCTGAAAAGTATTGAAATGGTGTTGTGTATGTTCAGTTAATGATGTCAGTCTGGAATGAATAGGTGATCATGTGGACAATGGTCATGACTGACTTGTGAAATAACAGAGATAACCACTCTTTGTGCCATCTCTATGAAATATTTTGGGTTTTCTGTGTCCATAAAACACATTTCATCTCACCTTTGAACTTGTCTTACATATTTGTGAACAAAGCGTACAAAGATGATTGGCCTGACAAATGTACTCACAAAACAGTAAACACCAAGTCTGAGGAACAACAATGGACATTGGAGAAACAGCTGGCTTTGTAATTATTTATTGACTAGATTCATGTCACATAGTACATACAATCTGAGACAATAACATCTGTAAGAACTACCATACAAAATTATGCACTCACAAGAGGTGGAATTGTTGTCAACAAAAGATGAAAGACACACTTTCGGCTTTAACCTAGACGAAAAAGAAATAACAAAATATTGAGGTACTAATAATATAATATAATACAACTATTAACTCAAAGACTACACGCGCAAAAGCTGTCTTGGCAATACTTAAACATGTCAACAAACAATGTTCTGTATATAATTAAGGATGTACAGGAGCACTGGGAAAACTGAAGCTTTTCTTAGCTTCAGAATTTGGTTACTGACAATCTGACTTAAATCCTGCAATCGCAATCATTAATATAATCAGTCTGTATATAGAATTATTTTGTACTTAATGATGTTTACATTCAGAATACAGGTACTGAAAAGTTAATCAAGTCAAGAGTTAAAATTAACATTAAGATCTGACCATGGTTACCAATGCCAAGTG